>NW_021835668.1:22500-25000 GCF_006345805.1 Octopus sinensis
GATCTATTGATACAAATATTTATCAAAATACAAGAATGCATTATGAAACCTGTAATCTACTAGAGCGTTCTATAAAGTAGGTTTAGTGTGGTTTAACTCAATATAATATGTTGAGCACTTGTATCTAAAACCCAGTTAAGTTTATATAGCTCATTGTTAAATTCCTGATTTAAAGATGGATATTTGGAAATAAGTAAATTTCACAAATATCGGAATTCCGTTGCATTGTTGAAATTATATTAAATACATATAAAATGTCGATGTATTATCTATTTCTGAATATTAATATAACGCTACTTTAGATAAAGACATAGCCGGCATTCTTGAGCAAACATTGACTCGGCTTATATCCATCTGAAGTACAATCTATTCACATATACACGCACGCACAATGTGTGAGTCTCTGTGTGTGTGTTTATATGTGTGTACATATATATATATATATATATATATATATATAATATATATATATATATATATATATATATATACAAACACATACACACACCCTCATATATACATATACATGCGCGTGCAAATATATATAAATATATGAAATTATATATATAAGTGGGGTGTATGTATGTTTATATAAACTCTACAGATCGTTTTCATTTTCATCTCTGTTCGTAAAGCGACTTAGGAATTATTACTATGATATATTACCCCTTTATAGTAAGATTAATAATCTTTATGTAATGTAACTCTACAATGTATCATTCTTGCTAAAGTATATCCCAAAAACCATCCAATGATTATTACATGTAGCAGTTTGTCACAATAGTTAATGTTGCCAGGCCGGAGTTACGGAAATCTTATTTTCTACGATATCAATAAAATTTATTACCACATTCAACAATAATTTGAACATACAGATGTGTAATTTGTAAATATTCATCTAGTAATTTCAACACTTTGAATTTGAAATATTGCAAATGACTTTTGCAAAGGTCTAGATTCAAAATATGTGTGTAAAGTAAAATTTTGTAAGCACCATAATTTTTTCTAACATCAATGAAATTTTAGCATATAATTAGTTGGTAATCCATTGGAATCACTTGTATTTTCTCGTAAATTTAAAAATCTCTCTGAATTAGAGAGATACATTTACACCAAAGTTATTTATATCATTATTACACAAAACTAAGGCAGCGAGCCGGCAGAAATTCTTAGCTGTACTTCGTCTGCCATAGGCGGTGAGCTGGCGGAAACGTTAGCACGTCGGGCGAAATGCGTAGCCGTATTTCGTCTGTCGTTAAGTTGTGAGTTCAAATTCCGCCGAGGTCGACTTTGCCTTTCATCCTCTCGGGGTCGATAAATTAAGTACCAGTTACGCACTGGGGTCGATGTAATCGACTATCCCCCTCATCCAAATTTCAGTCCTTGTGCCAATAGTAGAAAGGATTATTATTCAAAACTAAAGAAAAACAGATCCAATAACGGACAATGGTAAGAATAAAGTATCGAAACATATTGTAATGAATTCATAATTATGATTTGATTGAGTGTTCTTTCTCGAGCCATGCCTGTCACATAAGGGTCGGTTTTCCGGTTTTATTGGCGTATAGGTTCCCCCCTGGACGGGACTCCGGTCTGTCGCAGGTGAGCAGCCAAATGCAGGAGGAAAGACTGAGAGAAAGTTGTGGCGAATTAGTCAGCAGAAGTTCGCCATTACCTTCTGCCGGTGCCGCCTGGTGCTTAGGTGTTTCGCTCATAAACGCACACATCGCCCTGTCTGAGATTCGAACCCGCGATCGCTCAACCGCGAGTGCGCAGCTCTAACCACAAGGCCATGTGCCTCCACATTTATAGGTATACTATGTATGGAATTTTAGCTTTGTGTGAGGACTGTATCACGTTAACGGCCCAACACAGCTTCTGTTCTCATTGAACACTGGTTGTGTAACCAGTGAAGAGTTACATAAGGTCAATTACTAACACATTTTAAAAATAATTAAATGTTAAAAATCGTATACAAACAATACAATAGAGGCTATGTTATTGTGAATTTCTTCAATAGTACTATAAACGAAATTAATTGTAGCTTTATTTAATTCTATATTGTTGAATATCATTCGTTCATGTCAAAGCAGTTACTTATCCGCTTTGGAATATTTACGAATACATTTTGTGTATAAAACGATAAGGACATTAAGGTAATCTAGCCTCATTATTAAAACACTATGGTCAATGTAATTAAACTTCATCACATGAAATATCACACTATTTCACTTCACAAAATGTTACCGTTTTTTTCAGTTTATTTTTTTATTTACGGCATCCATAAGACAAAAATAAATTCTAGTATATTTGAAATCAGTATTGGCTTCCTTTGAGAAATAGCCCATCTGAGCCATGAAGCATCATAAATAATAAATTCAAAGAAATATTATTTGTGTGTGTGTGTGTGTGTGTGTGTGTGTGTGTGTGTGTGTGTGTACAAATTCAGCGTGTTGCATTCCATTACCTAATAAATGAAAATAAGCATGGTAAATAAACA
>NW_021835669.1:0-2500 GCF_006345805.1 Octopus sinensis
TGCCGGAGCCGCGTGGAGCTTAGGTGTTTCGCTCATAAACACATACATCACACGTTCTGAGATTCGAACCCGCGATCCCCCGACCGTGAGTCCGCTACTCTAACCACTAGGCCATGTGCCTCCACTGTTTTGAAATTAGCATGCTAATTTTAGTCTAAATCAAATGGAAAAGCAAACTCAACAGAAATTGTGTTCAGAACTGTTCCCTGGTCATCCTCGGTTCTTCTAATTTATTATAATCCTTTCTTCTATAATCTCAAAGCCTGAAATTTAACGGGAGGGATTAAGTCGGTTACATCGACCCCCAGTACTCAACTGGTACTTAATTTATCGACTCCGAAAGGATGAAAGGCAAAGTCAAACTCGGCAGGATTTGAACTCAGAACGTAACGACGAGTGAAATACCTATTTCTTTACTACCCACAAGGGGCTAAACACAGAGAGGACAAACAAGGACAGACAAACGGATTAAGTCGATTATATCGACCGCAGTGCGTAACTGGTACTTATTTTATCGACCCTGAAAGGATGAAAGGCAAAGTCGACCTCGGCGGAATTTGAACTCAGAACGTAGAGGCAGACGAAATATCACTAAGCATGTTGTCCAGCGTGCTAACGATTCTGCCGGCTTCTAATTTATTGCAATGCCAAATCTTTTGATTTACGACTCTCAGTTTGGATTTAATGCATCATAGTTTGTGTCTAATGACAATTAGTTTACTTGTGTGTGACATGGCCTCTGTAGAAATAATCCACGGGTTAATTATCAGTTTAATTTCCTCTCTCGATCTCTGACAACGATCTACTGCAAATGGGTGTTTCGTTGCATTAATCCAACGAAGATAATTGTATTGATGACAAGTTCTTGGCAGCGGCATTGATTACTTGAAAGAATGGATAGTCACCCGATGCCGATGTGACATGCTTAAGAGCCATGCTGTTTACACACACACACACACACACACACACACATTCTTACCTGTATGCTATGCCGATTTTATTTTTCGAGTTTCCTAGCAATATCAACGGAACAAACAAGTAAGTAACAAACAAGACCTTTTGAATTTGAATTTAGAATTATATAACTGAGATATGTATATGTGTATATATATATTATCTTTTACTCGTTTACTTGTTTCAGTCATTTCAATGTGACCATGCTGGAGTACCGCCTTTAGTCGAGCAAATGTTTTCCTTTCTCTTTTGTTGAATTTTATGTCTTGTTTAGTCACACAGAAAATTTAAATTTTTCTACTGATTACTTGGATAATCTCAATTGGTTGCAGTTTTTCATGTTACCTTTATGATATATGTGATATATGATATATGTGAACTCCTAAATTACTGATATCTTGCATATGCATGTTATATTATACCATACGTGAAAATATTAAAATCAGAATGTGTTTTAATAAATTGCGCGAATATTTTTAAATGGACTTCATATATGTGGGTGCGTCGAGAGTGACAGGGAGATGATAGCAAAAAAGAGCAAGTGGAGAAGATTAAGTGAGAGACAAAGTAAGAAAGGAAAGAGAAAAATGAAGATGTATGAATCCATAAAAGTATTCGGGGCTTTTTTTTATTGGTCTCTGTTTTATGTTTTATCACAAACAACAGTTAAGTTTCTCATCTGATATTTTATCATCTACAAGATAATAAAAAATGAAAGAAAACTAACACAAAAAAAAGAATAAAAATAAACAATACAATACAAGCAAATATAATAAGGAGCCTGCCTTGAATTCACTTCTCTAACTGAATAGTGTAAAAAGAAAACTAAGCTTATTTATTTACTCCGAGCTCCAATCTCCAAAACCGTAACATTCCTCTCATCCCTTTGAGTTTTTAATGCAGTGCCTCCCACCTATCTCGTTTTACCCACCCGTAACACTTAACTTCTCTTCGCATTAAGGTTGCTTATCTTTTGACAAAGTGTAATGACATGTTGTTAGATGCACTTGAAAGCTCATTGTAACATCGGTGCTAGATACCACTACCTACTTTCTGGTTTCTGGCACGTGTTTGATGTCTTTTAAATTGGCTTTGCACCACGAGAATGTGTAGAAAGCGAGGCAGCGAGAGGAAGAGAGAAAGAGAGAGATAAGGAAAGAGAGAGATAAGGAAAGAGAGAGAGACTATGATGATTTATGTGAGGTAATGAGTGGATGTGAGAGGGTAGATGTTAGTGTACGCAGAAGCACAGCAATGTGACGGCCGCCATTTTATGGGGAATTCGGTTAAAGTACTGGGATATTTAGGGGGAATTCAGCACTACAAGTGTAGAAGGTTGTAACATGTATGAGGGTGCTGGACTTAGATGGATATTTTGTAAGGTATCTGGGTCTCTTGGCTTACTCCCTTCTTTGTTTAAACCTCATTGGGCTCGACATTGCCTTTAATCTTTTCAGAATCGCCTAGGTATGTAATTGCTATCTACTGGCGCTTCATTCAATTGACTATACGTATTTAGCATTGCACTAAACTTAGAAACTATTAT
>NW_021835669.1:10000-15000 GCF_006345805.1 Octopus sinensis
AGTCAAATGACTGAAACATTTAAAAAGAGTAAAAGAGTATTTCTGACCAGCTCCTTAAAGTTACCACGTAAACAGTAATTAGTAAATTCACAGGACCGCTTACGTAGATCTTGAAGTCCTTTTCATTGCAGCCATCATAACTTCGCTACTGAGGCTTTTGTCTCAGGAAGCTATTTCCGTGTTTAAAGCGAATTATCTTAGAAGAAGTCTAAATTAGTTGACTTCAGCGATTGATGATAAGAATCAATCGATAAATGAACTCTGAAAAGATTACATTATGAAAGGAATGAAATATATTTAAGACAATGTTTGGCGAGAATTTAAACATACTTGATTCTTTTATCATTTATCTTTTATGATGTTTCAATTATTTGACTGTGGCCATGCTGGAGTAGCGCCTCGAAGGGTCGAACAAATCGACCATAGGACATTTTTCTTCTTTTAAAGCTTGGTACTCATTCAATCGGTCTCTTTTGCCGAACTGCAAAGTTACGGGGACGTAAACACACCAACACCGGTTTTCAAGCGGTAGAGGGGGTCAGACACAGACATAAAGACGCGCACGCACACACAAACACACACACACAAACATATTCACACATATTCACCAGATGTTGCTTCTTCGGATATATATATATATATATATATATATATATATATATATATATATATATATATATATATATATATATCGTGACGTATATTTGCCATTTGAATATGGCTAACCCTTAAGGGTGGATGCTACTGTAGTTTGTAGCCCCAGGAGGACACCTCCTCCAGCTGGCTATAGACACACTTTCTGTGCCCTATCAGTATTTGCAAAGGGGCTACAAACTACAGTAGCATCCACCCTTAGGGGTTAGCCATATTCAAATGGCAATATACGTCACGATGTGTTGCTGCTACTGTTTATAACTCGCTCTGAGATTTACCATTGTTATATATATATATATATATATATATAATATATAATATTATATATATATATATATATATATTTTCACTTTCATGCTACATAACGATATTAATAACTCGGTTAAAATTCAGTACAATGCGAAAGTGTAATCGTGTAATCTGATCTGAAATAAATCACAAACGAACTGGAAATTATGCAATGCAATGAACTTATTTACAGCCTCGGAGGTGAAGAGCAAGCTTATTTGAGAGCGTATTTTCATCTACCGAAAACACCTTTCCTATTTATATGTAAATATCTTCTTAAATAAATTTGCTCGTCATTCTTGAAGCCCCGAGGAAGATATGATATGATGCACACTCACTGACCTTCATCTCTAAGCAGAAACAACTGTCAGCTAATGAGGTTCCAGTTCCTTTGGCTTTCATATATGTATATGTGTGGGGGTGGGGGGTGGAGGCGCAATGGCTCAGTGGTTAGGGCAGCGGACTCGCGGTCGTAGGGTGGTGGTTTCGATTCCCAGACCGGGCGTTGTGAGTGTTTATTGAGCGAAAACACCTAAAAGCTCCACGGGGCTCCGGCAGGTGGGGTGGTGATGATCCCTGCTGTACTCTTTCGCCACAACTTTTTCTCACTTTCCTCTGTTGGCTTGCTCGCTTAGCAGGCGGGATGACGTCATTTAAAGGGTAAAACAGTGCAAAGCGCATTATGACCAGCGATATGTAGCAACATCTGATGGCCTGGTCGGTCATGTGATCACGTAATATATATATATATATATATTATATATATATATATATATATATATATACATATATATATACATATATATATATACACCATACATATATGTATATGTATGTATATATAGTGTACATATACACACATATAAATATATATATATATATACTCACAGCTTAACTAGTCTTGTACTAATGGTGTCGAAGCTGTTGTAATGTGTGTATTTATACACACACAATATATATATATATATGTGTGTGTGTGTGTGTGTGAATGAGTGGGTGAATGTTCGTGTAATTGAATGTACCAGCAATTGCCTGAATTTTGGACTTTTAGTACAGTATACAATTAAGAGCTAACATATCTAATACATGAAATATTACAAAGCTAACTAGAAATAAGAATGCGGTAGGGAAAAATCAATATTTGTCAATTACTAACATTATTTTCCTGGGTTCGGCAAACATGGGCGACAACTCCGGATATTTAGTTTAACTATAATCACTTTTCTTTGATCTCTATGTTCGTATTTATCTCTCCCACGCTCTGAGATCTATCTATCTATCTATCTATCTATGTCTCTCTCTCTCTCTCTCTCTATCTATCTATCTATCTATCTATCTGTCTGTCTGTCTATCTATGGAGCACATCTCCCTCGATATGCATATATATATGTGTGTATATATATATTATATATATATATATATTATAATATATATATATATATATATATATGTACATATATAATAGCATACACAGATTTATATGTATGTACATATAATATATGCATATATAGATATATTGTATAGCATACACAGATTTATATGTATGTACATATATATATATATGTATGTACATATAATATATTATATTATATATATTATATAATATATATATATATATATATATAATATATTATATATATATAAGTAATGTACACATACATACATAGGAAAGTGGACACATAGACTTTGAGATCAAAGAACTTAGGAAATATCACAGTAGCTAAACTGGTCATAATAAGACCAAAAATATCCGGAATTTTCTCTTGTATTTGCCGAAAACAGGAAAATAATATTAGTATGTGACTAATATTGATTTTCTACAGCATATTTATTTCAAGTTAGCTTTTTCATGTTCCTTGCAATAAATATGTGGACACTAACTTAATTATATACTCGACTGACAACGAAAATTCGAATAACTTCTAAGTTAAAATAAAATCTGTAATGTAGAATTCGACAGCTCCCGTGTACTTATCTTAGTATTCATTTGATCTAGAGATAGTTGGTGTTTATTGTTTATATACATTGTCCTTGAATCGACTGTCAGAAGGATGTGTTTCCCCAAACCAAAACAGAATCTCCTTCGCCATTAAATTTGGTAGGTCCCAACTTTAATGCTTAACGCCTCTGTTAATATCATCAACAGTGTATTTGCTAAGTTTCTTCTATTACGACGTAGAAATCTCCAAAATGTAACATCTGATATTGCCTGTTGTTCAACATAGTAAAAATGGACAGTAACAATAGTAAAGATCGGTAGAGTGTGTCCATATATATAACGCCTCTATGGTCATATACTTTCACCATGAGATATTTGAAGAGCTAATAAGAAGTTTTGCTGTACGTGCCATTAAAGCAATCATGAAGAATTGTTTTTGATACGATGTGGATGTTTCCAAGATCCGAAATGAGTTGGGGTTCAACGGGATAACAATTGCCAGCGAAGCCTAACCTGCGTTGAGTAAAAATAATAGAAACTGTTGAAATGCGGCCATAAATCTCCCGTTTGGTCTTCTGCTCACTTCATGAGATGTTTTGAGGCCTCACAAAAAGCTTGTTATACAAACCTTCAAGATGATCATAGAGCTTTTTTTTTTTGCATAGTCCAGGTTTTAATCCCATACAGAAGAATACTTTCTATGCATGTTCTGAAAAAAAAAACCCAGCCTTGTACACTTTGAAATACTTAAAATGTGATGAAGAATAATACTGAAAAAAAAAAGGTGTCATTGGAGCATATTTCAGAAAAAAATAATCAGTCACATATATTTTCAGAAATGATAATATACATAAAAATAAATTAAGAAAAAAAGTTACGAGTAATAAGTTGAACAAATGACCTTTTGCATTTCTCTAAGAATCACCAGAAACACACAAATACATAAATTATACAACATCTGTATATGGGGCAGAAGTTTTACTCTTTTAAAGTTAAAACCTTCAAACTCTATTCAACATCAACTGACCTAATTAATATTTTAATTGAAATGACAGCTGTTGATTATTCCACTGCTTTGAATGCCTGTCCTCGGTATTCCTCTGTCAAAATAGAAAACGTCTTTGGATTAATTGAATTGATTCTTTCTACAGATTGTCAGCATTCCAATAGTATTTAATTCGGAGGGAATAGTAGGGCAACTTTATTTGGTTATTCCTATTCCTATTCATATACGAAACTGTCTGAATATTGTGTAACAGTCCTTATCATAAACACACACGTATAAACTGAGTTGGATACGGATTTTTATATAATGGCTTAAGCAAATTGTCCTTTATCTGTCAGTCTCATGTATCCTCTTATTTGATACGGTGAAGCGATATCTCAGTTTTCCTTATGAATGTCTTATGCAGTCACAACTAGCTTGAGAACTATATACGAAAGGCTTGCTTTTATCTCTAAATCAGTTACGAATTAGCTATGATCAGTCCTTTAAAAACGATTTTAGCTTATCTCAACAAATGCATAATTAAATTTCACTTATTTAATGAGCTGTTGACGAGGTAAACGAGAAAGAAAAAATATATATCAAAGAAAACGTTTACTCTTTTATTTGTTTCAGTATAGCCGCAGTCAAATGACTGAAACAAGTAAAAGAGTAAAGAGTAAAGAATATGTATCAAAGACAACTTCGCAGATATGTATCAATATTTACATGACATCATCAATTAAGTACAGTTTCCGGCGTAGTCACCGAAGTACGAAATGAAAATGATACTAATCACCATCAAATATTGTTTCTTTTCCCTCATTGCATAATAACTTCTAATTACTTTTTTGAAAGTTTCTTATGACAAATATATACCAATATTAGATCTTAATTTATTTGAAGATGGTGTATTTAGATCTTTTGTTTTTCAGTGAAATCGAGGGTGTGCTGAAGACACTCCTGGCTTTGGGTAAAAGAAAATACACAGGGGAATTAATTATGATTTTATTCAACATATTCCCCTCTCGGATTCACATATTAACTGCAGTGGTCCTTCAGTTTTTTGTAGCTCAGTAACAGAACTCGGAAGGTTGGGACTCTAACTAGGCCTTTCGTGACACCCTTAAAACC
>NW_021835669.1:17500-22500 GCF_006345805.1 Octopus sinensis
AATGTAAGGTATACTAGCCATCTCAATATGGCTAACCACTAAGGGTGGGTGTTACTGTAGCTTGTAGCCCCAGGAGAGCATCGTCTCCAGCTGGCTTTAGGCACACTTTCTGTGCCCGGGCGGCTAGCTGGTAGAAACGTTAGCACGCCGGGCGAAATGCTTAGCGGTATTTCGTCTGCCGCTACGTTATGAGTTCAAATTCCACCGAGGACGACTTTGCCTTTCATCCTTTCGGGGTCGATAAATTAAGTACCAGTTACGCACTGGGGTCGATGTAATCGACCTAATCCGTTTGTCCACTCTGTGTTTAGCCCCTTGTGGGTAGTAAAGAAATAGGTATTTGCAAAGGGAGGTCAGCCCTCCATCGTCAACCTAGGTGACACGCACGGACTGCAGTTGTCCGTGCGTGTCACCTAGGTTGACGAGGGAGGGATGACCTCCCTTTGTTGTGTGGTGTGTGTTTTTGCGTGTATATTCTATTATCAAGTTACTGAATTTAGTTCTTGTACTGCGGTTACACTGGATAATCGTTTTCAGGGAGTTTTCGTCTTTAACACAGGTTTTTGAAATCGGAGGTGTTGGGTCAAATATGCAACCAGGAACACGGGAACCACGATACATGCACATAGATGCATACACACACTCAAACATACATTTATACATACATACGGTTCTACACACACACGCACACGCACATGCACACACACAGACATATATATTTATATAAATAAAGATAAGATCGTTAATTCAAATATCGATCTTATCAAGTGGCCAGCATGGGAATAAAAACCTTCAAAGGTAATAATTATTTAAAATTATAATTTAGGGTATCTAAGAGATACCTCCACTTTGAACATAATTTGGGCACAGGATCAGTATTATTGGTGGGGTGTGACTGGATTAGTCGGTATCATCGAAACCAGTACTTAATTGAAAGTTTATTTTATCGACCCTGGAGGGATAACAGGCAAGGTTGACTTCGGCGGAATTTTAAGCCAGGACGTTTAACGTCCTGGCTTAAAATTGTTGGTACTTTAACGATTCTGCCAATTCACCACTCTGACATAAAAAAAAATTGTTAAAAGGAAAAAAATACTCAGTGTACGCAAGCGAAACAACTTTGAATTAAAATCGCCATCTGCATATCATACCAAATGTAGACACAACACACACACACACACACACACACACACACACACACACAACACACACACACATACATACACACACATGTCGGAGTGATATCAATATCGTTTCCGCAGGGACACACAGACCAACAGGCTCATTTCGCCTTTCTTATCTTCTAACGGTGTGTATATATTTAGCATCATGCACAAACAGCGATTTTAATTTAACGTTGTTTTAACAGCATACACCAACATTTTTTTGCAATTCAGCAAGTTTCCGAAATATTTTATTAACTCTAAATCGAATGCTTAGCACTGATAAACCTCAAAAAAGGCAAAACAATTCTGTCGTTCTCTTAAGTTGTTGCACAAACGAAGTTCATTTCCCTCGGGTATGTATTGTGTTCTTAACACAATTCAGTAAAGAGATTTTATTCCAGATAATCTCCACATCATGCTTTCTAACAGTGTGCACATATTTAGTAAGAAAATTATCTTAATGGTACGCGGATAGTAATCGAAGAAAAAAAACAAAACAAATTATTTTAATGGTCTTCGAATGCTTTAGAATCAAAGCTGATTAATAGGGTTTTAGCACAAGCATGGTTAAAACGATTTAATCAAGGAACAAAATTCACGGTTTAACTCTAGCTCCTTGCATAACTCAATTCATAACTCAAACATCTACAAAAGCAAAGTTAAAATTAAAGGAAGAATTTAATACCAAATTGCAGGTGGTACAAGGAATTTGATACCAGAAGCATAATCTCATAACATGCTATTTCGGTCACAGCAGAAATGAAAAATATTTAGGGGCAATGTTAGAGACTAAATATGTGGTGTTATCCCTCGAGCAACAAGACTCCACTGCTGAATTAAGAAAAAAAGAATATCTGCAGTAAATACAAACGCTGGCAATGATAAAGCTGTGAAAGTCTATAAAATTCCTGATCTGACCAACAAAAGCAATCAGAAAATTGTATCTGGTATCATTATCAACGGCATATACGAAAACCTGAGGACTTTATATTCTGTCAAATGAAAATGATAACAGGATGACAACAAAATACTTGGTTTGACAACAGAAATTCAACAGCTCAGTATACGTAAATAAATAAATAAATAAATAAATATAAGAGTATATATGATATATGTATGTGTATACCGCTGTATGTATGTATATATATATACTCTTTTACTCTTTTTACTCTTTTCAGTCATTTGACTGCGGCCATGCTGGAGCACCGCCTTTAGTCGAACAAATCGACCCCGGGACTTATTCTTTGTAAGCCCAGTACTTATTCTATCGGTCTCTTTTGCTGAACCACTAAGTGACGAGGACGTAAACACACCAGCATCGGTTGTCAAGCAATGTTGGAGGGACAAACACAAACACACAAACATATACACACATACATATATACGACAGGCTTCTTTCAGTTTCCATCTACTAAATCCACTCACAAGGCTTTGGTCAGCCCGAGGCTATAGCGGAAGACACTTGCCCAAGATGCCACGCAATGGGACTGAACCCAGAACCATGTGGTTGGTTAGCGAGCTACTACCACACAGCCACTCCTGCGCTTATGTATATATATATGTGTGTGTGTGTGTGTGTGTGTGTGTGTGTGTGTGTTCGAAGTTTGGTATGATATGGTTAATAATTTTCTTGACTTTTGTGTCTCTAGTTTTGTTATCATTTGAACTTTCCACTTCGAAGCATTTCAGCCAATTCCTTCTGAGAACCTCGTGGCTGCTTCAAAGGATCACAATCAACAAGGTCAGACAGAAATCTCTTTTTGTGAACTTACACTTATATATCATTTATTATTATTATATTATTATTTTTTTTTTTTGCTACTTTCATTCATCGAATTGCAGCCAAGCTGATACACCAAGCTGAAGGAGTTTGTCGAACCAATTCTACCCCAGTATTTAATGTACAACGTCTCGAAATTATTCTTTCGATAACAACCAACGCCCGTCGACTCGTGGCACAAACACACACACACACACACACACACTCACACACACACACTCACATGCACACATAAACATTTTTTTTTATTGCCCACAAGGGGCTAAACATAGAGGGGACAAACAAGGACAGACAAAGGGATTAAGTCGATTACATCGACCCCATGCGAAACTGGTATTTTATTTATCGACCCTGAAAGGATGAAAGGCAAAGTCGACCTCGGCGGAATTTGAACTCAGAACGTAACGACAGACAAAATACTGCTAAGCATTTCGCCCGGCGCGCTAACGTGTCTGCCAGCTCGCCGCCTTCACACATATAAATATAATGGGACACCACACAGGTTCTCTCCACCAGATTCACTCATAATACATTAGTCGGCTCGGATCTTTAGTAGGATACACTTACCCAAGGTGCTGTGCAATGGAACTCGAAATTATTTGGTTGCGAAGCGAGCTTGTTAACCCTTTCATCTCGACACACAAAAAACAATCCCCAACCTTTCTTGAGATTTATAGTCGTCGAGTATTGTACTAGAATATATTCTACAGTTCCCTATTTAGAGGGCATCTCGTATTAACATCTATGGGAATTACACTTAAAAACTTCCACTCCAAGACTCCAAAACTGCACAAATATTTCCAGGTATTCTATTCGATATTCCAACTAAATTGCCTATTTGCCGTCAGTCTAGGAATCTATCTATACACTAAGACCTAGAATAATGAAGTTATTGAAATTTTTCCAATGTTTACGTGTTTGAAATAAACGTTACTTTATGCTTGATAGATTTAAATTAATGCAGAAACGGTAACAAAAAATTTTCCTGCAACACATTAGTAGTCTCTGCTACCGTTTTTTGTGTTTATTGTTGTTGCTATTACTATTGATGGATGATTTTAGCGGAGGTGGTTGCTTGAATATTATAATATTTATATTGTAGCTTTTTTTGTTTGTACTCACTGTTACTGCTGTTGTTGTTTCTGATGTTAATATGCTTTTACTGTAAGCTCTTTTTGTTTAGTATGGTTGTGTGATTAGCACTACCTGTTACAGCTACAAAAGCGACACTATTTGAGAAGGGACAGTGTGGGAGGTTTGTCGATCGACCTGGAGCTAATAATCCTGACGATAATGATGACGATAGGGACCTGTGGATAACGTGGTGGAGTAGAAGGGGAGGAGGAGGCATCCCCAAGAAATTGAATAATTTAGGAAATAAATTTATTGCTTTACGGATTTGGATCCAGTTTGTTGCCTTCGAATTAGTTCCTTCTATTGCGGAAAACATCGCTTCTAATTTTGTTCCAGTTAAGAAATGCATCATGAAAAGCCTTTTCTGAGGTAGTTCGCATTCCTAGTAACGAATTTTCTTCAATTTCTTGTATCGCTGAAAACATTTGTGAATATTCTGTGTAGATTTCATATTTTGAATAAAAAAACAATTACTTGCAAATCCGGAGAGTAAGGTAGCTGGTGGATGAAAATTGTTCCCTGGTTAATACATACGTACATAAATGCATGGATGCATACATTTATGCATGTATGAGTGGCTGTGTGGTAAGTAGCTTGTTTACCAACCACATGGTTCCGGGTTCCGTCCCATTGCGTGGCACCTTGGGCAAGTGTCTTCTACTATAGCATCGGGCCGACCAAAGCCTTGTGAGTGGATTTGGTAGAGGGAAACTGAAAGAAGCCCGTCGTATATATGTATATATATGCGTGTGTGTGTTGTGTGTCTGTGTTTTGTCCCCCTGGCATTGCTTGACACCGATGCTGGTGTGTTTATGTCCCCGTTACTTTAGCGGTTCGGCAAAGAGACCGATAGAATAAGTACTGGCTTACATAGAATAGTCCCTGGGGTCGAGTGCTCGATTAAAGCGGTGCTCCAGCAT
>NW_021835669.1:27500-29759 GCF_006345805.1 Octopus sinensis
TTCGAATTTTACTCTGCTTATGTGGCGCCATCTGGCTAATTCGATTTCGTTTCGGAAATGACACCAGAAGGTGACATTGAAAAGTCACACAGACGGCGAATTACTTATCATGTCGCTCTTACGTTCGCTTTTAACTCAATAAAGGGATTTTCTTTTCCCGTTGGAGCACCACTTTGAACAGTTTATGCGTTAAAAAATCATCTCAGTACAGTATTTAGCATGTCTTTCAAATGACACCGGTTGTCAAGCCGTGGGACAATAATCACAAAAATGTACACACACACACACACACACACCGTAATTGACATAATTGAAATGTACACATAGACGCAGGAGTGGCTGTGTGGTATAGGCAGAGTGGCTGTGTGGTAAGTAGCTTGCTTACGAACCAAATAGTTCCGGATTCAGTCCCACTGCGTGGCGTCTTGGGCAAGTGTCTTCTACTATAGCCTCAGGCCGATCAAAGCCTTGTGAGTGGATTTGGTAGACGGAAACTGAAAGAAGCCCGCCGTATATATGTATATATATATATACATGGCAGTGTGGTAAGTAGCTTGCTCACGAACCACATGGTTCCGGGTTCAGTCCCACTGCGTGGCACCTTTTGCAAGTGTCTTCTACTATAGCCTCGGGCCGACCAAAGCCTTGTAAGTGGATTTGGCAGACGGAAACTGAAAGAAGCCCATCCTATATATATATTTATGCATGTGTGTGTGGTGTATCTTTGTGTGTCTGTGTTTGTCCCCTCAACATCACTTGTGTGTTTACGATGCTGGCGTGTTTACGTCTCCGTAACTTAGCGGTTCGCCAAAAGGCACAATAGAATAAGTGCTAGACTTACAAAGAATAAGTCCTGGGGTCGATTTGCTCGACTAAAGGCGGTGCTCCAGCATGGCCGCAGTCAGATCACTAAAACAAGTAAAAGAATAAAAGAATATAATATATATAATAATATATAATATAATATAATATATATATATATATTATATATATATATATATATATATATATATATATATATAATATATATATATATATTATAGATTTATATAGATTTATATATATATTATATATATATATTATATAGATTTATATAGATTTATATAGATTTATATATATAATATATATACATGTATGTGGGCGTGTGTGTGTGTGGGTGTCTGAGTCTGTGTGTGTCCTTGTATGAGTGCGTGTGCGCGTGTGTGTGTGTTTGTCCCAAACCAGCGCCTGACAACCTGTTTTCGTGTGCTTACTTGTTTTGTTCATTAGAGTACGGCCATGCTGGGGCACAGCCTTGAAGAATTTCTTGTCGAAGGAATCGATTCCAGCGATTAATTTTTGTTAGGCCTGGTACTTATCCCATCGCTCTCTTTTGCCGAACCGCTAATTTACGAGACACCGGCACCGGTTGTCAAGAAGTGTTGGGGGACACACACAGACATGAAGATACTGATACACATACGTATTTGTGTGCTTGTGTGTGTGTGTGTATGCATGTATGTGTTATGTGTGTGTGTCTGTGTCTGCGCGTGTATGTGTGTATACACGACGTACTTCTTTCAGAGTCATCCCACCAAATCTGTTCACAAGGCTCCGGTCGGCCCGAGGCTATAATAAAAGACTCTTGCCCAAGGTGCCACACAGTGGAATTGAACCCGGGGCCAGTGGGATTGAAGCCGGGTTGGGAAGCAAGCTTCTTAACACACAGCCACGTTTGTATTCATGCGCATGCATGAATATCTGAATGTGGTTGTGCGTGTTTGTGCTTGCATGTGATGTTACATCTATTGTGTACATTCGTACCAGATTCATAGCTTCATGCATATATATATATATATATATAATCTATATCTATCTATATATATATATATATATATATATATATATATTATATATATATATATATATATAATTATTTATATTTATATATATATATATATAGATATTAGAGATACTTATATACAATATATATAGATAGATAGATATATGCATATATACATATATACATACATATTGCATTTTCATCTTTTGTATGTAAAACGCTTCACTACACACAATGTTTTCGTGCGAAAAATTATTTCTTGTGCAAACATTTTTTGTGTTTGTTTGTTTTTTTTTTGTTTTTTTTTTGTTTTGTTTTTTTTTTGTATTTAAAACATAAGCAGAACATGACATGTAGCTAACACATCCCTGTGTGCAAAATCAGAAAAAAAAACTTGCAAAGACTGGATGTTTATTGAACCATAAGACACTTACAAA
>NW_021835670.1:5000-10000 GCF_006345805.1 Octopus sinensis
TTATTCCATCGGTCTATTTTGCTGAACCTCTTGGTTACGGAGACGTAAACACACCACCATCGGTCGTCAAGCGATGTTGAGGGGACAAACACAGGCACACACACACAGACACACGCACACACCCACACACACACACACACACACACACACACAACACACACACACACACAACACACATATATATATATATATATATATATATATATACATATATACGACAGGCTTCTTTCAGTTTCTGTCTACCAAATCCACTCAGAAGGCTTTGGTCGGCCCGAGGTTATATTAGAAGACACTTGTCCAAGGTGCCACGCAGTGGAAATGAACCCAGAACCATGTGGTTGGTAAGCAAGCTACTTACCACACAGTCACCTTTCTTTATATATATATATATCAAAATGTGACCTCGTGTGTACCGTTGGCGATTTTTTTCCTCTGTCTTCCCTTCTCTGGATCTTTCCTTCTCCTATGTTTCCGACGAACAGCTCCGCTTGAAACGTTAAACCCTCCTTCTTCCCTTCTTTCCTGAGCGTCCAATAATACTATATTTGTTCCACGTCCTCGCGTTGTTGTGTTTTTGTGTTTTCTGTTTGGATTCACATAATATATTATAATATATATATTAGATATTTATATTATTAATACTATATTATATTAATTATATTATATTATATTATATTATATGCTTTATATCCTTGTGTAGTAAAGGCATGTAATGGGAGAGGGTCTAGAGATTAGTAAATATAAGAAAGCTGTTTGCCGAGGATTTGGCAATATCGATATATCTGTAATATCTATATCGGTTCAGTGAGGAGATAAATTAGACTGTAGGGTGGTGGTCGCAGTTGGGTGAGTGTTATGGTGAACGTTCGATTGACAGACTGCTCTGACGGAACAGACTCACACACAAACACACATGCAGGCACATACACACACTCATACATTTAAACATGTCTATCTATCTTTCTATATATACACGTGCATATATGTGTGTACGTATGTATATATATATATATATATATACATGCATATATACATATATGTATATATGTATGTATACACATTTATATATATATATATATATATGTGTGTGTGTGTGTGTGTGTATGTATACACACATATATATATGTGTGTGTGCGTGTGCCTGTTTATATGTATACATATATGCATGTATACACATACACACACAGAGGGTAAGGATGGTATTTGAGGACAGATTTACGGTAAAAAACGCTTATATAATAATAGAAAAAATTTGTATTTTTATAAAAATAACACAAACATAAAACTAAATTATCAATTTAATAAATTCATTCAATTATACTACTGTATGCATCAATAACTGCCTCTATGCAGGGTCAAAACCGTTTACAAGCTCGGATTAAGTGGTCCTTGTTCATATCAGATATGACTCGAACTATGGCGGCTTTCAAAGAATCCTTGGTGTTAAGGGAGTGTTCATTGATATTTTTTTCTACGATGCTCCATACATAGTAGTCCAGTAGATTGAGGTCTGGAGGAATGAGGAGGCCAAATGTTGGGGATGGTGAGATCATGCAAATTCTCCATAATCCATTCTTGTATCATTTGAACCTTGTGTGGTGGTGCAGAATCTTGTTGAAAGACATATGGCCTTCTATTGTGTACACTGCTGATTCAAGGCTTAACAACTTTATCCAGAACCTCACTATACGTAGCCGCATTCACCATAAGACCTTGTGGGAAATAGTGAGGAGGCATCATATGTTTTTCATTACTAATAACACCCAAAACCATGACACTTGCCGGAAATTTTTGTGCATTACTCTTGGAACCTTGGAATGGTCTGCACATATCCATCTGTCATTTCTTCTGTTAGTTTTCTGGTCCTGGTCAGATTTTTTCACATCTGAGAGAAGCCAAATTACACCATCTTCTGATGAAATTTTAAGTTGTTCAAAAGTCTTTTAGATCTGATTAAATGGTTTTCTTTTATTTTTTTTCTGACATAAATTGATCTCTACTCATCACTCATCACATAAATTGATCTCTACTCCTCTCTACTCATGATGTCTTCATGCACAACATTTCTGATTGTTTTATTCTGGCACACGAATTTTTTTTGCAATTGACCTCATTGATTTTCCTGGACTGTGTTCAATATTTTGCTTAATTTCCTTAACATATTCAGGTGTCCTGATAGAATCAGAGCCTTCGGAATGTTTTTATGCCTTGATACAGGTAATACGCTTCCTCATTCTTTCTCTAACTCACACCGAATCTTGTGGACAAAAAATCTTACAACTTTCAGGAAACGACAAATTTCTAAATCACTATGCTTAGCCTTCAAAGCCACAATCATAGAATGCCTTTTCATTTCATTAGTAAGGATAGAGCCAGTCCAGAAGTTCAATAAAAATTAGTCAAATAAAATGACTAAAAATGCATGTGTCTGCAAATACCGTCCGCACCCTGTCCTGACTTGTGTGCATATCTGTTTTGACTCGTGCGCATGTCTGTTCTGATTCTTGCACTTGTCTGTTCTGACTCGTGAGCATGTCTTTTCTAATCGCGCGCATGTCTCCTCTGATTCATGCTCTTGTCTGTCCTGATTCGTGTGCATGACTCCTCTAACTGGTGCGCATGCCTCTCCTGATTCATGCTCTTGTCTGTCCTGATTCCTGTGCATGACTCCTCTAACTGGTGCGCATGCCTCTTCTGACTCATGACTCCTTCACAAGATCCCCAACTGCGGGCCATACCGTGCTCAACGCCTGTCAGGGCAACCAAAGAAGCTGTTCAAAGACCCGCCGAAAATTATTTTCAAAATGAGCAGCATCGAACCTTCCAGGGTTGAAGGACACATCTGCGCCGCGGCAATCAACGACGAGGTGGAAGGGAAATTAAAGATCGGGAGGGCAAAGGAACTCGGTTTTGTCAGGTAAAAAAGGGAACAAACGTAGGAAATGATGCACGCACGCATATTTACTGCTAATCTCCCCAATCCAGTCAATTGCTTATTTTACATGTTCTCTCTGTTATCGAAGATCAATATCAAGGATTGGATTGTGTGATTTATCACGGGATCCACAAATGAAGAAATAGATCATCATCATTATCATCACCATCATCATTATCGTCATCGTCATCGTCATCATCAACATCATCACCATCGTCATCGTCATTGTCATTATTATCGTCGTCGCCATCGTAATCATCATCATCATCACCACCACCACCACCATCACAACCATCATCATCATCATCATCATCATCATCATCATCATCATCATCATCATCATCATCATAATCATCATCATCATCATCATCATCATAATCATTATTATCATCATCATCATCATCATCATCATCATCATCGACATCAGCGTCGTCGTCGTCGTCATCCTCATCGTCGTCGTCATCATCATCATCACCATTATCATCAACCACTATCACCACCACCACCGCCGTCTCCACCACCACCACCACCAACACCTCCACCACCACCATAATCATAATCATCTGATGATTCCAAAAGCAAATATGCAATATATATATGTGCACCTGCGCGCATGCGCGTATTTTTGTGTATGTGTGTGTGTGCGTGTGTGTTTGTGTGTTTGTGTTTGCGTGCCTATATGTCTCTATATTATGCAGTCGCACGCACCAATATGTACAGCCGCAAGACATGCAGAATCACAAATATATTTGATGGGTGATTAGATGACAAAAGAATAGACACTTGAAAGCGAGATGTGAGTGTTTAGCTTGGCGAGAATGAAGGTGGGGGGAGGCCGTTAATATTCTCATCTGGCAGTTTTGTCTTTATTTGTATGAAGAAGTAAGGAGTTATTAGTTAGCGAAGGAAACAAACGCTTAGGTAAACTGACAATCACGTGATGTGGCGCTAGCTGCGTATGAGTGTCGGCTGCACGGAGGTGTGGATATTGCTCTGACTTGACTGTGTGTGTATGTGTAGGTGTTTGTGTGTGAGTGTGTGCAAGTGTGTGTGTATATACGTATGTATGTATGTATGAATGTATGTATGTATGTGTGTATATATATAGATAGATAGATACATATAAATACATACGAGCGAACAGACAATTACATTTATATCGACGATATATATATTATATATATATATATATATATATATATATATATATATATATATATGTGTGTGTGTGTGGTGTGTGTGGGGTGCGTGTGTGTGTGGTGTGTATGTATGTTGTATGTATGTGTGTGTATTGGTATATTGATATATACATATAAATGCAACATATATGTATTTACATGTATACATAGACAGACAGATAGACCGATAGCTAGCTAGCAAGCTAGATAGATAGATAGGGTGAGGTTGTGTATATGTGAAGATGTGTGTGTGTGTATGTTTCTATAAAACACACACACACAAATCTTCACATATACACACACAATTACATAGAGCAAGAGGGAAGGAGGACCACATGTGTAGGTGCACATATCGAGGTCTGTGAGCGTACGAGGTGCTTTGCAACGCCATGTATTGACCGTAGAAGAACTGGAATGAGGGGGACGGGAAGAGGGAGAATGGGGCGGAGAGATAGAGGGAGAGAGTGAGTTTTTGTTCCGTGGACTGCCAAAGATATTGGCAGAAACTTAGGTAGATGCTGTAAACAAAGTGTGAAGCTGGTTCGAATTGAGAAAGGGTGGGTCGGTGGATAAGTCGTCGGTGGGTCGGAGGGAAAGCACAAACATTGATTTCATTTTGGCACAAGATTGACGTAGAAGCTGAAAAAGAGAAGAAGAAGAAGACGAAGAAGAAGAAGAGACAGAGAAGAAGAAGGAAGGAGGAAGAAGGAAGAAGAGGGGGAAATGAAGAAGAAGCAAGAAGGCTAGAAGAAAAGCAGAGAAGAAGAAGAAGAAGAACAGAAAAGAAGAAGCAGCCAAGAAGAAGAAGAAGAAAGAAGAAGAAGAAAGAAGAAGAAGAAAGAAGAAGAAGAAGAAGAGAAGAAGAAGAAGAAGAGAAGAGAAGAAGA
>NW_021835670.1:17500-20000 GCF_006345805.1 Octopus sinensis
ATTTAAATCGTAGATTTTATACCACAGATACGATACCACCGCTGCTCATTAAGTTACGGTAATATCTAACAAAAGAACGAGGCGGGAAATTTAGTAACGTGGGGATAATAATCGATCATATCTATTTCTTTACTACCGACAAGGGGTTAAAAAACAGAGAGGACGAACAAGGACAGACAAACGGATTAAGTCGATTACATCGACCCCAGTGCATAACTGGTACTTAATTTACCGACCCCGAAAGGATGAAAGGCAAAGTCGACCTCGGCGGAATTTGAACTCAGTACGTAGCGGCAGACGAAATACCTGTTTCTTTACTACCCACAAGGGGATAAGCAAGGACAGACAAACGGATTAAGTCGATTATATCGAACCCAGTGCATAACTGGTACATAAACACATCAACACCGGTTGTGAAACGGTCGTGGGGCACACACACATATATATATATATATTTTTTAAATTTTATCTAGTTTCAGCTCACGAGCTGTGGCCATACTGGGGCACCACCTCGAACCGCTAAGTTACGGGGACGTAAATACACCAACATAGGTTGTCAAACGATGGTAGGAGGACAAACGCAGAGACAAATATATACATAGATATATATATATATATATATATACATATATTCGACCGGCTTCTTTCAGTTTCCGTCTACCAAATCTACTAACAAGGCTTTGGTCGGTCTGAGGCTATACTAGAAGACACTTGCCCAAGGTGTCACGCAGTGGGACTGAATCCAGAACCATGCGGTTGGAATCCAAGCTTCTTATCACACAGCCACTCCTATACATATATATATATATGCACGGCAGGTTTTTTTCAGATTCCGTCTACCGGGTCCACTCAGAAGTGTCTGGTCGACTAAAGACTATAGTAGAAGACACTCGCCTAAGGCGTCACGCAGTAGACTAAACTGCAAGCATGTGGTCGGGAACAAAACTTCTTATCACTTACCACACAGCCACGCCAGTGCTTTTGTCTATTTCATACAATATGCGTTTATATTTCTTGTACATTCTACACATGTCCATTATCGTAACATACAGTTTTCCTACAGAATGTCTTCAGCGGGAGCTGTTTATTTATTCTGATGTGTAACAGTCATTTTCTGAAGAAGATGCTGCAAAAAACGATTTAAAAACTTTCTGTATTTGAATATTTTTATATTTATTGAATTTTTGGTTTGTTTTTCTTTTTTTTTCTTTTGTTATCTTGCTGTCGTAACGGTACAAACGCACTTACTCCACTCAGCGTAAACATGCTGCTTTAGATACTGTAAGTATTGTCATATAGATAGATAGGTAGGTAGGTAGGTAGATAGATAGATAGATAGATAGATAGATAGATAGATAGATAGATAGTAGATAGATAGATAGATAGATAGATATAGAAAGATAGACAGATAGATAGATAGATAGATAGATAGATAGATAGATAGATAGATAGACAGAGGGTAAGGGGAGAGAAGGGAGATAGAAGAGAGAGAGCGGGGAAAGAGATGGATGAATGGATGGATGGATGGATGGACGGACAGACAGACAGACTGACAGATAGAGAGGGTGATAGATAAATATTATAGGAGAGGAGAGCGGGCGTGATAGATGGATACAGGAACAAATAGACAGTCAGATTGATATATATATATAATATATCTATTATATATATATAATATATATATATATATATATATATATATATAATATATATATATATATATATATATATATATACATGTATATATATATATATATATATATATATATATATACATGTATGTATGTATGTATGTGCGTATATATAATATATATATATATATATATATTGAAGAGAGAGAGATGGATTAATAGATAGATAGATAGATAGATAGATAGATAGATAGATAGATAGATAGATAGATAGATAGATAGATAGATAGATAGATAGATAGATAGATAGACGGTATGAACCAAAGTTCATACCGTTTTTGCAATTAGTGAAGTTTAAAAACGTGATTTCGTTTCTCTTGTGACAGAATCATACGACATATATACGACTTCTTACTAAAAAGTGACATTTCAACATGTCTTCCAATATATTTAATGTGTTTATAGTTTATTTCTTCTGCTTTTACGTTAAAAGTGAAAATGGAGGAAAAAGTTATATATTTTCGTCATTTGATGTTCTTTATTTTCATAGAGTTAATAGACGCTGTTTAAACAGCAATAACTACATGTGCATTTTATGGAGGTGATGCCATAACTAAGAAGACTGTTCCTTAGTCGTTCGGTAGGCTTAGGAGTGGAAATTTTGATCTAGAAGATCAGTTCTCCAGTCGTTGATGATGACCAAAAGTGATCTTGTCACTGGACACAAGATATTGCAAAGATATTTCACATATCTCATTTGAGCGTTATAAGACATTTGAAAACACTTGACTACGTGAATCGCCATAAATTAACAGGGAGAAAAAAATTAATGGACCGCATTAAGAACCATCATAGGAGATTTTTAAAAA
>NW_021835671.1:0-10000 GCF_006345805.1 Octopus sinensis
CAGCCACGGCCACCTCTGGGAATAATGGGCCTCAAAATACATGATTTAATTTATGTGTCTGTTGGTGTTTGAGATAGTAAAAGAAGGGAGATTTGGCTGCTGTTTCTGGCTCGTTGAGTGAACCCATAGAAGAGCAGGTCTAGGGTTCGTCGTCCCGTTTTTCCCCCTGACTCAGATTGTAATAAAAATAAATCCAGCCACGACCACTCTAGGAATAATGGGCCTCAAAATACATATTTAATTTATGTGTCTGTTTGTGTTTTGAGATAGTAAAAGAAGGGAGATTTGGCTGCTGTTTCTGGCTCGTTGAGTGAACCCATAGAAGAGCAGGTCTAGGGTTCGTCGTCCCGTTTTTCCCCCTGACTCAGCTTGTAATAAAAATAAATCCAGCCACGACCACCTCTAGGAATAATGGGCCTCAAAATACATTATTTAATTTATGTGTCTGTTTGTGTTTTGAGATAGTAAAAGAAGGGAGATTTGGCTGCTGTTTCTGGCTCGTTGAGTGAACCCATAGAAGAGCAGGTCTAGGGTTCGTCGTCCCGTTTTTCCCCCTGATTCAGCTTGTAATAAAAATAAATCCAGCCACGGCCACCTCTGGGAATAATGGGCCTCAAAATACATTATTTAATTTATGTGTCTGTTTGTGTTTTGAGATAGTAAAAGAAGGGAGATTTGGCTGCTGTTTCTGGCTAGTTGAGTGGTCCCATAAAAGTTCATTCGTCGATTCGATGCTGTCGTTTCGCTTAGCGGAATCTTGCAGAATTGCCTTGGTATTGTGTAGCACCAGCTCAGCCCTGATCTAACTTAATCCGTGATCAAAAACATTCAGTGATGGTCATATTGTCTTTTATTTTTCAGACTGTGTCGAGGATTAAAGGCGTTGTACAGTATGGCCTTATAATTTTTGTTGAAGTAGGTTGCTATATAATATATATATATATATAATATCAATAATTGAGGGTAAAATTAATTAGTTATTAATCAATTTCACCAAGTAGTGTTCAGTATGTAAAAGGACCATTAAAGGCGTATTCAAAATATTACATTATATAATTAGGGCTTAGTAAAATAAATTACTTTGCCACATACTGAACTTTTTAGGAATAGCAGTCAAAGACTGTTTATTTCTATTTTATATATATATATATATATATATATATATAATATATATTAGAACTTTTTTTAAAACAGTTCCTACCGATAATGGTTATATTTACATACCGAAATCTATCCGAAAATAATTGGTTTTTAAAAAAAATTAATAATAATTATTTACCCTTATATATATATATATATATATATATATATATATATATATATTATGTATGTGTGTGTGTGTGTGCTGTGTTTTTGGCTGAGTTTGATTTGAGAACATAATCTGTGGAGAATGGCGATTTGACGTCTATATCTAGCATGTTGACTGTCCACTTTTCGTGTTCAGTCCTTAATTGGTATATATAAATATTTTAATCTTCGGATTCTTTTTTAATATGCTAGACCACTGGTTTTAATTGATAAATATCAATTTCTACCCTTAATTAATATTATATATATATATATATACACACACTGTGTGCTTGTAATAATTAAATATATATGGGGTCTCGTGCACGGTACGGTGTCCCTGGGTATATAAGCCGTGCATATGTCTATACATTATTATACATAAATATTTAGGTGCGTGGTATGGGTACCTCTACGTATGTACTTTTGTGTGTGTTAGCTTGGCAATTCCCATTGCCGTTCCTTCGTAAAATATTCATCATTATTATTATTATATACGCCTGTCTACTATACTACTATTGCTACTACTACTTGTAATCTTTCTTAGCTTCGGATGCCTCTACTTCTAATGTATTCTCGGCAATAATTCTTGGAATCTTTTCAACTTAAAATACTGCCTGTTGTTCCCCCACCACCACCACTACCACCACTACTCAGGTCATCTCTTATCGAGCAGGCAGGCCTATGATAAGCGTTCTAACCCTGACCATCCCCCTTTTTTTTTCTTTTTTTTGGGGGGTTTCTTATTCAAACATTGTTGTATCTAGAACTATATCTCGCTCACAGTGTCCTACTTTTTTTTATTTTATTTTATTTTAACTACAGATTGTAATTCGAGGAAATTTTGGCTGTTATTTCTAACTTACTCGAGAGATCACTTAGCCGCTCCCTTCGTTGGAATAATTGTCAGTCAGATGTATAAATTAAGGGTGGTGGAGGCGATGCACTGAAGGAAAACAAAGACTTAGTGGCTCTGAAAGCGGGAAAGATAATTTCGAGATCTTTTCGGTTTGAACGGCAGTTTTTTTCTAGCGGTGTCATATGAAACTGTCATTCATAATTATGACCCTAGAATCGATCTATTGCATTTCAATCTGTTTTAGGGTTAGGGTTTGGGGTGGGGGAAGGGTATCTTTTTTTTCTTCAAATGTAAAACCCAATCTGTTTCTTAAACGAGGGACATATTCATACGGCACAGAATGTTTTTTTACCTCATAGACGTCATTGATTGGTTGAAATTGCAGAAATTGAAGAAAAAAAATATCTTACAAACTATGGAATTTTCTCAATAAAGCCAAGAGAAAAAGATGTTTTATAAACACATTCTACCAGTATACGAAGTTTAAAAGTGTTTAGTTACGTGGAAATTATTAAAAAAAAACTGCCGTTCAAACCGAAAAGATCCAATTTCGAAAGCTAAGAATTTATTTTTTGAATTTCAATGTTTGGGAGCAAAGTCTTACTTTTGTTTGCAAGCAAGGGACAACTATGGACATGTTTCAGTCTATTAGACCTCATCAGAGGAGCTACAGCTGGGCCTATGAGAGTCAGGTTACTTATGTTGTTATAGACACAGTGCAGTGAATCTTTTTTAGATAGGGTTTCCTCAATCTGCACAGACGTTCCTTCAATAGTCCCCATCCTTCATAGTTGACTTCAATTCTGGAACTGATAGGCCGCTGTCGATCTCTAGTCTGTTAACATACATCATGCGTCGGTTCCCAGAGTGACATATTCCTGATGCATTCATTCCTGACCCAGTAACAATGCCCAGCAAAACAGAATCTCCTGGCTCTGACCACCTCTGATATCAGGAAAAGGTTCTTGTAGAGGTCTTTATTGGCCACCCTCTGTTCCCATTTGATATTCAGTGTGCGTTGGAGTAAGTTGTTCCTGCAACATTTTTGTCAGGATCCAAGTTTTGGACCCGTAAAGTACCAAGTGTACTTTCAGCTGTTGCTTTGGTGAACACAGCTTTTTGTCTTCTCGGGGGTAATGACTGCCAAATCCTGTCCTAGTTTGCTGATGGCAGTCCAGGCTTGAGCCTTTCTTGTCTCCAGTTCTCTCTGATAAGGATAACCAGGGACCAAAATATTTGAAGTTTTTGACTTGGGTCTTGTGTCTTCCCCTGTGAGTAATTTGGGAGTTCCAAAGACAAGTATAACTCAATATCCTAACAATAACTATTAAATTAATTTCTAACTATTAATATAATACAACATGATAATTTAAAAAACATAATTACAAAATAAATTTACCTTAACTATTTTATACTCAAATACCAATTAAATTTCAATATTATTAAGATCTTTAATTATTTCTATGATATTTAACCCTTTAGCATTTAAACCGGCCATATCCGGCCAAAAATATTCTGCCTGTTTTATGTTCAAACTGGCCAGATCTGGTCTCTCACACCAACCCTACAATATCGTTTTAAAAATTAACAGCTACCTCATCATAATCTCATAGCTACAAGATTAATGAATGATTAGTTCAAAGCAATGTGGATAAAAAAGGATTAATTTTGGCAGAATAATGCAAACACTAAAGGTTTAAATAATATTTATAATAATTTTATATACTATTTATATACTAGGTGATAATAATATACTATTTTATATACTAGGTGATAATAATATTTATATACAAGACTGAGGTAATGATGTTCCAAAGACATTGAACATCATCACCTCAGTCTTGTTGGCTTCCATGTGTAGCCCCCACTTCCTGGGCTGCTCATTTAAAAAATGGTGCCAGGAACGCCTGGGCATCAGACACGGAGTCAGGCAGCAGGCGTAAACTATCTGTGTAGTGTGTGTCAGGGATTCAATTCTCTGGTCTCTTTTGATTTTTGGCAGTTGCTTTTTGCAGAGTGAAACCAATATGTTACTCTCTCTCTCTCTCTCTCTCTCTCTCTCTCTCTCTCTTTACTCTTTTACTTGTTTCAGTCATTTGACTGCGGCCATGCTGGAGCACCACCTTTAATCGAGCAACTCGACCCCAGGACTTATTCTTTTGTAAGCCCAGTACTTATTCTATCAGTCTCTTTTGCCGAACCGCTAAGTAACGGGGACATAAACACACCAGCGTCGGTTGTCAAGCAATGCTAAGGGGACAAAAACAGACACACACGCATATATATATATGCATATATACGATGGGCTTCTTTCAGTTTCCGTCTACCAAATCCACTCAAAGGCTTTGGTCGGCTCGAGGCTATAGTAGAAGACACTTGCCCAAGGTGCCACACAGTGGGACTGAACCCGAAACCATGTGGTTGGTAGACAAGCTACTTACCACACAGCCACTCCTGCACCTATGTTGGTGATCTTATAGGGTACATCTTATAGGGTACATCTCATCACATTGTCCACCACGATGAAGAGATACAGAGCTAGCATATCTCCCGGTAGTACTCCTGCTTTGATTTCAAAGAAGTCATTTTCTCCATCTATAGATAGGACTTTTGCAAAGGTTTTTGGAGTGGCTGTGTGGTAAGTAGCTTGCTAACCAACCATATGGTTCCGGGTTCAGTCCCACTGCGTGGCACCTTGGGCAAGTATCTTCTACTATAGCCTCGGACCAACCAAAGCCTTGTCAGTGGATTTGGTAGACGGAAACTGAAAGGAGCCCGTCGTATGTATATATATGTGTGTGTGTGTGTTTATATGTGTATATGTTTGTGTGTCTGTGTTTGTCCCCCAACATCACTTGACAACCGATGCTGGTGTGTTTACATCCCTGTAACTTAGTGGTTCGGCAAAAGAGACCGATAGAATAAGTACTAGGCTTACAGAGAATAAGTCCTGGGGTCGACTTGCTCGACTAAAGGCGGTGCTCCAGCATGGCCACAGTCAAATGACTGAAACAAGTAAAAGAGTAAGAGTAAAGAGAGTACATTATGCCAATGGCCCTCATTATGCCAATGGCCAGTCCTATGACCACTCTGCTGGAAATGATCAATACGAGCATTATTTAGGGAACAGTGATGTTAACTCAAGAGTGTAAAAATTTCCACTTGTGGGAAAAAGATCTCCACAGGCCCAGGCATAGCTGTGTGGTAAGAAGCTTGTTTCTATTTCCGACAACTTCACTCTGTAAAGAATCAAGGCAGCGAGCTGGCAGAAACATTAGCACGCCGAGCGAAATGCTCGGCAGTATTTTGTCTGTCGTTACGTTCTGAGTTCAAATTCCGCCGAGGTCGACTTTGCTTTTCATCCTTTCGGGGTCGATAAATGAAGTACCAGTTATGCACTGGGGTCGATGTAATCGACTTAATCTGTTTCTCTGTCCTTTTTTGTCCTCTCTGTGTTTAGCCCCTTGTGGGTAGTAAAGAAATAGGTATTTCGTCTGCCACTACATTCTGAGTTCAAATTCCGCCAAGGTCGACTTTGCCTTTCGTCCTTTCAGGGTCGATTAAATAAGTACCAGTTACACACTGGGGTCAGTGTAGTCGACTTAATCCGTTTGTCTCTCCTTGTTTGTCCCCTCTATGTTTTAGCCCCTTGTGGGTAATAAAGAAATAGGTATTTCGTCTGCCGTTACGTTCTGAGTTCAAATTCCGCCGAGGTCGACTTAGCCTTTCATCCATTCGAGGTCGATTAAATAAGTACCAGTTACACACTGGGGTCAGTGTAGTCGACTTAATCGGTTTGTCTGTCCTTGTTTGTTCCCTCTGTGTTTAGCCCCTTGTGGGCAATAAAAAAATAAGAAGCTTGTTTTCCAACCACATGGTTCTGGGTTCAGTCCCACTGTTAACAAATATATTTATATGACAGGCTGCTTTCAGTTTGCATCTGACCAAGGTGCCACACAGTGGGACTGAACCCAGAACTATGTGACTGGTAAGCAAGCTTCTTACCACACAGCCATGCCTGTACCTAAAAATTGTTTCCTCACTCGTCAAGAAAATATAATTAGGGACTCATCTTCATCAGGGGATACCCCCAGGTAAGGTTATGGTCAAGTATAACGTGACCACCACTGCAATGGAGTGTATTCATGAAAATTGACTTGATATGATGTCTACACTTCCTCCTTACATTTACATGACAATCTGGTCAAGCAGATTGGCACAGGAGTGGCTGTGTGGTAAGTAGCTTGCTTACCAACCACATGGTTGCAGGTTCAGTCCCATTGCGTGGTACCTGGGGCAAGTGTCTTCTACTGTGGCCTTGGGCTGACCAAAGCCTTGTGAGTGGATTTGATAGATGGAAACTGTAAGAAGCCCGTTGATATATATATATATATATGTGTGTTTGTGTGTCTGTGTTTGTTCCCCCAACATCGCTTGACAACCGATCCTGGTGTATTTACGTACCCGTAACTTAGCAGTTCGACAAAAGACACCGATAGAATAAGTACTAGGCTTTTACAAAGAATAAGTCCAGGGGTCGATTTGCTCGACTAAAGGCGGTGCTCCAGCATGGCCACAGTCAAATGACTGAAACAAGTAAAAGAGTAAACTGGTTAACTTTTTAAAGACTTTCAACTCTGTACTCGTATTAGAAAATTAACACTTCAGCATTCGAACCAACCAAATCCAACCCAAATTTTCAACCTGTTTTGTATTCAAACCAGCCAGATCCAGCCTCTCACACCTACCATGCAATCATCTTCATTGTTTAACATCCACCTTCCATGTAGGCATGGGTTGGGCAGTTTGACAGGAGCCAGCCAGGTAGAAGACTACCCTAGGTTTCTGTTTCTGTTTTGGCAGAGATTTTACTGTTGGATACTCTTTTCGCAGAATGGACTGAGTGTTTTTCACGTGACACCAGCACAGATGAGGTCAGTTTTGCCATGGTTTTTACAGCTGGGTGCCCTTCTAAAGGCCAACCACTTTACAATGTGAACTGGATGCACCAGCACCAACAGGGTCACCAAGTAATTTGCAAGACAAGGAATTTTGAGAGGGGCAGTAGCATTGGAGGAGGGAATATTGTGTCAGATGACGAAAGGTTGTTTCAGTCATTTGACTGTGGCCATGCTGGGGCACCGCCTTTAGTCGAGCAAATCGACCCCTGGACTTATAGGCACAGGAGTGGCTGTGTGTTAAGTAGCTTGTTTACCAACCACATGGTTCCGGGTTCAGTCCCACTGTGTGGCACTTTGAGGGGGACGTAAACACACCAGCATCGGTTGTTAAGCGATGTTGGGGGGACATCACAGACACAAACATATACATACATGCATACATGTATGTATATATATATATGTATGTGTGTATATGTTTGTGTCTACCAAATCCACTCTGAAGGCTTTGGTCGGCCCGAGAAAGACAGAGGAACAGATAGACGGCGTGACAGAATTCTGTGGAGGGTCGTTTACATATGTTTCAAGACAAGATGCTGGATGGCTGCAACAGACTAGGGTCCGACAGAGAAACCGAGAGGCAGAAACAGGTGACAATTAATCACATCATTGAAATCTCAAAGCTATGAGATAATGCATGATTAATTCGTAATAATGTGACAGAGTAATCTGGACGTCCCAGGGTTAATTGAAATATGGTGACACAGTAAAAAAAATATTTTGAGATAATAATTTAATGATCTAACCATTTGGTCACTTATATGTGGTTTTGTATACTTTATGGGGTGGGGATATAATTTCATGCTATTATAATAACAATGGAAATGGTTGGATCCTTACCAGATTCTGCAGCTGCTGTCTTCTGCTATAAATACTTCAGAAACTGCTGTCTTTGGCATTTCTGTCAGTAGATTTCAGAATTTCAGAATTTCAATGAATTTAAGCCGGTTTTAAACCAGTTTGCTTGCATTTGAGTTTATTTTTTATTTCAGCTCAGGCAAGCTTTTTTACAAGATGACAGGTTACTAATGAACAAACAATGTTTTCCATTTATAGGTGCAGGAGTGTCTGTGTGGTAAGTAGCTTGCTTACCAACCACATGGTTCCGGGTTCAGTCCCACTGAGTGGCACTCTGGGCAAGTGTCTTCTACTGTAGCCTCGGGCTGACCAAAGCCTTCAGAGTGGATTTGGTAGATGGAAACTGAAAGAAACCCGTCGTATATATATATGTATATATATATATATATATATATATATATGTATGTGTGTGTTTGTCCTGCCCAACATCGCTTGACAACCAACGCTGTCTTTACATCCCCGGTTCGGCAAAGGAGACCGATAGAATAAGTCCTGGCTGTCGATTTGCTCGACTAAAGGCAGTGCTCCAGCATGGCCGCATTCAAATGACTTGTGAGTGGATTTGGTAGACGGAAACTGAAAGAAGCCCGTCGTATATATGTATATATATATATATATGTGTGTGTTTGTGTCTGTGTTTGTCCCCACCGACATCGCTTGACAACCGATGCTGGTGTGTTTACATCCCCATAACTTAGCAATTCGGCAAAAGAGACCGATAGAATAAGTACTAGGCTTACAAAGAATAATTCCTGGGATCGATTTGCTCGACTAAAGGCGGTGCTCCAGCATGGCCACAGTCAAATGACTGAAACAAGTAAAAGAGTAAAAGAATTTGCATTTAACAATCTTTAACCCTTCATAATTCTGATTTCTTTGTCAAATATTAAGTAAAGACCCCTTTTTGGTCATGAATGACCATGGCATTGCACCTAGAAAGTTACCCTCCAGGGTTGTTTGTGTAAGACCAGAAGTCATGCATGCATACCAGCCTCTTCTCTCCATGCCTTTCTATGTCTCTTTTCTCTTTTTACTTGTTTCAGTCTGCGGCCATGCTGGAGCACCGCCTTTAATCGAGCAACTCGACCCCGGGACTTATTCTTTGTAAGCCCAGTACTTATTCTATCGGTCTCTTTTGCCGAACCGCTAAGTGACGGGGACATAAACACACCAGCATCGGTTGTCAAGCAATGCTAGGGGGACAAACACAGACACACATACACACATATATATACATATATACGACAGGCTTCTTTCAGTTTCCGTCTACCAAATCCACTCACAAGGCTTTGGTCAGCCCGGGCTATAGTAGAAGACACTTGCCCAAAGTGCCATGCAGTGAGACTGAACCCGGGACCATGTGGTTCGTAAGCAAGCTACTTACCACACAGCCACTCCTGTGCATATGTGCATAGGGTAAGGGGTAAAGACCCCCTTCGGTTATAAATGACCATGGCATTGCACCTAGAGAGTTACCCTCTGAGGCACAAGTCCTAGCAAATTTGTTTATGGAAGATGAGCAATCACCCATGCATACCAGCCTCTCCTCTCCATTCCACGGATGTTATCCCAGGGAATGGCAGAGGCCGATACAACTTGGCACCAATGATGTCACACTTCAGCTGAGGGAACTGGAACAACGTTCAAGTGTCTTGCCCAAGAACACAACACACAGCCCAGTCCAGGAATCAAACTCACTGCCTCATGATTGTGAGCCTAGTGCTTTAACCCTTTAGCATTTAAACCGGCCATATCCGGCCAAAAGTATTCTGCTTGTTTTATGTTCAAACTGGCCAGATCTGGTCTCTCACCCCAATCCTACAATATCGTTTTAAAAATTAACGGCTACCTCATCAAAATCTCATAGCTACAAGATTAATGAATGATTAGTTCAAAACAATGTGGATAAAAAAAGCATTAATTTTGGCAGAATAATGCGAACACTAAAGGGTTAACCACTGAGCTATGTCAAATATAATGCTTGTTTGAATTAATCATGCATTATCTCATAGCTTTTGAGATTTCAATGGAGTGTGTG
>NW_021835671.1:15000-25918 GCF_006345805.1 Octopus sinensis
ATGCTTAATGAAAATAAAATACTGATTGCTTTTTATTCAGTAGATATAATTCAGCACCGTCCGTTGGAGAGGTGGGGGGGGGGGGCTTTTCCCCGTTCAATATAATTTGGGTAAAAAAGCATATCTTAAAGTCCATTTGACAGAGGTTGAGACAAAGCTAAGCAACATTTTTGTTCCTTCTTTTGTCTTGCATTTTCTTCACACATACACCTTATTATCTTAGGCAAGATTTTTGCTTGGTTGCACATTTCCTTGTTCTGCTTTTGAAGGGTTTTAAGTTGGACAAATTGACCCCCTGGACTTAAAGCCTAGTGCTTATTTTATCAGTCTCTTTTGCCAAACCACTAGATTACAGCAACGTAAACACACCAACACCGGTTGTCAAGAGGTGATGGGGGTGGGGGGGACAAGTGCAGACGCTACACATAGATATATAGACATACACACAATACATATATATAACCCATGCTAGCATGGAAAGCGGACGTTAAACGATGATGATGATGATGATGATATATATATATATATACATATATTCACGTATATATATGCACATATATATATACATATACATATATTCACACACACACATATATATACATATATATACACATACATATATTCACATATATATATGCACACACACACACATATTTATATACATATATTCACATATATATATGCACATATATATATATGCACACATATATATACACACACACACACACACACATATATGACAGGCTTCTTTCAGTTTCCATCTTTGGTCAACCGGAGGCTATTGTAGAAGACACTTATCCAACGTGTCGTGCAGTGGGACTGAACCCGGAACCATGTTGTTAGTAAGCAAGCTATTTAGCACACAGCAACAACCTCCCTTGAATTTTTACACATGGGTGAATCAGGCTGTACTGGCAAATACCTCGCTCGAATGTTTTGGGCCAGTCAGGCAGTACTAGCAACAACCTCGCTTGAATTTTTGCACATGGGTGAATCAGGCTGTACTGGCAACGACCTCGCTCGAATGTTTTGGGCCAGTCAGGCGGTACTAGCAACAACCTCGCTTGAATTTTTACACATGGGTGAATCAGGCTGTACTGGCAACGACCTCACTCGAATTTTTTGGGCCAGTCAGGCGGTACTAGCAACGACCTCGCTTGAATTTTTACACATGGGTGAATCAGGCTGTACTGGCAACGACCTCACTCGAATTTTTTGGGCCAGTCAGGCGGTACTAGCAACGACCTCGCTTGAATTTTTACACATGGGTGAATCAGGCTGTACTGGCAACGACCTCACTCGAATTTTTTGGGCCAGTCAGGCGGTACTACTAGCAACGACCCTCGCTTGAATTTTTACACATGGGTGAATCAGGCTGTACTGGCAACGACCTCACTCGAATTTTTTGGCCAGTCAGGCGGTACTAGCAACGACCTCGCTTGAATTTTTACACATGGGTGAATCAGGCTGTACTGGCAACGACCTCACTCGAATTTTTTGGGCCAGTCAGGCGGTACTAGCAACGACCTCGCTTGAATTTTTACACATGGGTGAATCAGGCTGTACTGGCAACGACCTCACTCGAATTTTTTGGGCCAGTCAGGCGGTACTAGCAACGACCTCGCTTGAATTTTTACACATGGGTGAATCAGGCTGTACTGGCAACGACCTCACTCGAATTTTTTGGGCCAGTCAGGCGGTACTAGCAACGACCTCGCTTGAATTTTTACACATGGGTGAATCAGGCTGTACTGGCAACGACCTCACTCGAATTTTTTGGGCCAGTCAGGCGGTACTAGCAACGACCTCGCTTGAATTTTTACACATGGGTGAATCAGGCTGTACTGGCAACGACCTCACTCGAATTTTTTGGGCCAGTCAGGCGGTACTAGCAACGACCTCACTTGAATTTTTACACATGGGTGAATCAGGCTGTACTGGCAACGACCTCACTCGAATTTTTTGGCCAGTCAGGCGGTACTAGCAACGACCTCACTTGAATTTTTACACATGGGTGAATCAGGCTGTACTGGCAACGACCTCACTCGAATTTTTTGGGCCAGTCAGGCGGTACTAGCAACGACCTCACTTGAATTTTTACACATGGGTGAATCAGGCTGTACTGGCAACGACCTCACTCGAATTTTTTGGGCCAGTCAGGCGGTACTAGCAACGACCTCGCTTGAATTTTTACACATGGGCGAATCAGGCTGTACTGGCAACGACCTCGCTTGAATGTTTTGGGCCAGTCAGGCGGTACTGGCAATGACCTCGCTCAAATATTTTTACACATGCCAATGGCACAGGTGCTAGTAAGGCGATGCTGGTAACGATCACGCTCGAAAGGTGCCTCCTACATGCCACCGGCACGGATTTCATAAATCAAGAAATTGTCTTTTATGTTAATTAGTATACACTTATTTGCCATTGTTGTTCAAAGACAAGTCACTAATTTTCATTTTATATATTGGGTTGGCAAGAAAGTAATTTTGTTTTTTGCAAATAGATAGTTACGAGTTTTTTTCAGTGTCTTTTGTCAATGTTATGATTTTTTCCTTTTGACATTTGATAGCCATTACTTTTAGCTTGCTTTAGAAGCAAATTGCGCATAATTTTGTTTACAGCTGTTTGTTCAGTTCATGCACATGTTAGAAATGGTTTAAAAAATTCAATTCTGGAGATTTTTCACTCAAAGATGACCAACGTTCTAGTCAACCTACTGAAGTTGATGGTGACTGAATCAAAGCCATAATTGAATCTGATTGTCATATAACCGTGCGAGAGATTGCAGAGGGTTTAAGTGTATCACAGGCGCAGGAGTGGCTGTGTGGTAAGTAGCTTGCTTACCAACCACATGGTTCTGGGTTCAGTCCCACTGCTGGCATCTTGGGCAAGTGTCTTCTGCTATAGCCCCAGGCCGACCAATGCCTTGTGAGTGGATTTGGTAGACGGAAACTGAAAGAAGCCTGTCGTATATATGTATATATATATATGTATATGTGTGTGTGTTTGTGTGCCTGTGTTTGTCCCCCTAGCATTGCTTGACAACTGATGCTGGTGTCTTTATGTCCCTGTCACTTAGCGGTTCGGCAAAAAGACCCGATAGAATAAGTACTGGGCTTACAAAGAATAAGTCCTGGGGTTGATTTGCTCGACTAAAGGTGGTGCTCCAGCATGGCCGCAGTCAAATGGCTGAAACAAGTAAAAGAGTAAAAGAGAGAGACACACAACTGAAAATCACTTAAAATGTCTTGGACTTGTTAAGAAGCTCAATATTTGGGTTCCACATAAATTGAAAGAGATTCACTTAACACAACAAATCAATATTTGCAATATGCATCTCGAATGCAATGGAATCGACCTTTTTTTTTAAACGAATCATCACTGATAATGAAAAATGGATTGTTTACTATAACATCAATCGAAAATAATCATGGTCCAGGGTCCAGGCATAATGAACCAATCATCATCATCATTGTTCGACCGTGGTCGAGACAATGGAATTTACCATGCTACGCCAGACTTCACGGTCCATCATGGCATTACGGAGGTCCTGTTGCTGGATGCCTGTATCCCAGGAGATTACATCAGAGTAGGAGACTGTGCGCCCTCTGGTATCGCGAGCAGATGGCTTCCAGAGGAGAAGAGTAGAATTTACCTCTTTTTCAGCTCTACAACAACGTCCAGCAAACTGGACTCTCCTACCTTTCACAAGAGATGACACAGGTGGTAGTTTCCCATATATTTGCATTTTGGTTGGATGGCGCTTCCACGAGAGATTTTGAGCTCTCATAATGAACCAAAACAAACCTCATCGAAAGCTGAATTGCATCAAAACGGTCATGCTGTCAATTTGGTGGGATCACAAAGGTGTTGTGTATTTTGAGCTGCTTCTAATAAACCAAACGATCAATTCAGATGTTTACTGTCAACAACTAATGAAACTGGAGGAAGCAATCTAAGAAAACGGCCAGAATTGGCAAATCATAAAGGAACTGTGTTCCACAATGACAACACTAGACCACCCACATCTTTGCTAACTTGTGAAAAATTATTAGAGTTTGTTTGGGAAGTGATATCGCATTCACCATACAGCCCTGACCTTGCACTATCAGATTACCATTTATTTCGAAGTTTGCAAAATTCTTTGAATGGTAAAACAACTTTCAATAACGATGATGACCTGAAATCACACTTGCTTCAGTTTTTGGCTGATAAGGACCAGAAGTTCTATGAGCGCGGAATCATGAAGTTGCCAGAAAGATGGCAAAAGGTCATCAAACAAAATGGAAAATATAGAATTGATTAAAGTTCATTCTTTGTATGAAAAAAAAAATGCCTTTTATTTCACACTAAAAAACCGAAATTACTTTCTTGCCAACCCAATATATGTATATATATACACGCAAGCACGCATAATGAAAGCCACTTATTGTGTTCACTTTGAAATAGTCTTTTACATAACAATTGCCTTTTTGATTACATTATCCAGGATTATAAGTAGCTCCCACTTTGTGCTTGTATGTATGTGTGTGTGTGTGTGTGTATGTATCATCATCATCATCATCATTATCATCAACATCTAGCATCTATTTTCCATGCTGGTCACACCAGATTCTATACACTGTATTGGCTTGGTTTCTATGGCTGGGTGCCCTTCCAAATGACAACCACTTTACAGAGTATACTGGGTACTTTTTACATGGCACTATCACCAGTACCAATGCTTTCACATGGCGCCAGCACCCACACCGATGCTTTTTAACGGGTTACCTTTGTTTTAGGATCTCAGTTCTGTTGTTTTGGGCAGGTTTACTTGAGTACACCAATGCACCCCTTTTCTCAATCCTCTGTCATAAGTACCAGAGCTGAAATAAGTACTGGAATCAGTATGAGGGACTAAACTTTTAAATGCAGTACCTCAGCATGGTACAGCTGAGGATGCCTGCTAATTGAAATTGGCCCCATGGTAAACAGTTTTTGCTCTCTTTTCATATCAAACCCGTGTAAGAGCACCCATACTAAAGAGTTGTTCATATCTTCTTCTTCTTAATCCTTTTTGCCCCTTGTAGAGCATAGGGCCTCAACAGTTGTTTTCCACTTTTTGCAGTCATTGGCGTGTTTCTTGGCTGCTTCCCATGTCAGGCCGGTGGTCCTGAGCTCGTCCAAAATGCTCCGCTTCTGTGTCTGCTTCGGGCGTCCTCACTTCCTTTTCCCCTGCGGGTTCCAGTCAAGTGCTTGTCGTGTCATATTTGAGGGTTCTTTCCGCAGTGTGGGTCCGATCCATCTCCATTTCCTTCGTCTTATCTGAACATGTATGGGCTCCTGGTTGGCCCCTTCCCACAGGTCGGTGTTTGGCACTCTGTCGAACCACTTCAGATGGAGGATCTGCCGGAGACATTTGTTGATGAAGGTCTGGATCTTCTTGTAGCTGCTGCAGGTGGCTCTCCATGTTTCAGAGCCATAAAAAAGCACAGATTTTATGTTTGAACTAAATAAGCAGAGTTTAGTTCAAGTTGAGATGGCAGTGGACTTCCATACCGGCTGAAGAATAGCGAAGGCTTGACAAGCCTTCTTGCTTCTTGCCGTGATGTCAGAATCGTTAGGACGCTGGGCGAAATGCTTACGGTATTTCGTTTGTCGTTACATTCTGAGTTCAAATTCCGCTGAGGTCGACTTTGCCTTTCATCCTTTCGGGGGTCGATAAATAAATACCAGTTATGCAATGGGGTCGATGTAATTGACTTAAACCATGTGTCTGTCCTTGTTTGTCCCCTCTGTGTTTAGCCCCCTGTAGGCAGTAAGAAATAGGTCCTCGTCTGATCCACCTGATTTGCTGATCTTGCTGCCAAGATAGACAAACTCACTAATGTCCTCCGCAGGGTTCATATGGAACCCTTTTAAGACTGACTCACCTCTGGTTCATCATCATCATTGTTTAATGTCCATTTTCCATGTTGGCGTAGGTTGGATGGTTTGACAGGGGCTGGTAAGGCTGGAGAGCTGTCCAGGCTCCAATTATCTGTTTTGGCATGGTTTCTACAACTTGATGCCCTTCCTGATGCCAACCACCTTAGAGAGTGTGGTGCTGGGTGCTTATATCAGGGCACCAGCACAAGTGCATTTTATGTGGTACCAGCACTACATTCTTATAAATAAATAAATTTTTTGTTAATTTACGTTCAAGAGTTTTGAGTTGGTAGAACTATAAAAATATCAGACTAGATGTCTTGTAGTGCTTGTTCCAGCTCTACATTCTCTTTTCAAATCCTGCCACAAGCCAAGACTGAATTCTTTTACTCTTTTACTTGTTTCAGTCATTTTGACTGTGGCCATGCTGGAGCACCGCCTTTAATCGAGCAACTCGACCCCGGGACTTATTCTTTTGTAAGCCCAGTACTTATTCTATCGGTCGGGGACATAAACACACCAGCATCGGTTGTCAGGCGATGTTGGGAGACACACAGACACACAAACATATACACACACATACACAAATATATATATATATATATACATATACATATATACGACGGGCTTCTTTCAGTTTCCGCCTACCAAATCCACTCACAAGGCTTTGGTCGGCCCGAAGCTATAGTAGAAGACACTTGGCCAAGGTGCCACGCAGTGGGAATGAACCCGGAACCATGTGGATGGTAAGCAAGCTACTTACCACACAGCCACTCCAAGTACTGGAGGCGATAAATTTGATTAAAAATTCTTCAAGTCAGTGCCCCAGGATGGTCGCAGTCTAATAACTGAAGCAAGTAAAATATACAAGAATTTAGTGATGACAAATATAGTTATTGTACTTAGTTAGTTAGTTAGTTAATTATTTGGCTCAAAAAGCAAAAAGCAAGGCCATGTAGGGGGACATGGAGTTATGTACAGGGTGGTGTTCATGTAAAGAGTTCAGGCCACTTGTGGTCAAGGGAGACTTTGAACCGAGCGGTCATCGGCATCTTCACCATCTCGTCCGGCAGCTTATTCCATGGATCCGCAACCCGGATGGAGAAAGCCCCTCTCCTTCGATTGAGATGAAATCGTTGCAGATAGAGCTTTTCGGAGTGACCCCGCAGCCGACGCTCTGGAGCAGCAGTGCGATAAATTCTTGATAATATTCCAAATTAATTAAAACATGTAGTTTCTGTGTTTTCATAAGAAATAGAATCAGAAAAAGAGTTAAATTTAATCCCAATTAAAATCTCATTATAACGCTAACGATATTGTGAGAGATTTATTGTGAGCTGGCAGAATCGTTAGTATGCTGGGCAAAATGCTTAGTAGCATTTTGTGTCTTCATATTTTGAGTTCAATTTCTACTGAGGTCAACATTGTCTTTTGTCTTTTTGGGGTTGATAAAATATGTACCAGTTGAACACTGGGGTCATCATCATCGTTTAACATCTGCTTTCCATGCTAGCATGGGTTGGACCGTTCGACTGGGGTCTGGGAAGCCAGGTGGCTGCACCAGGCCCAATCTGATCTGGCAGCATTTAACCCTTTAGCATTGAAACTGGCCATATCCAGCCAAAAATATTCTGCCTGTTTTATGTTCAAACTGGCCAGATCTGGTCTCTCACACCAACCCTACAATATCGTTTTAAAAATTAACAGCTACCTCATCAAAATCTCATAGCTACAAGATTAATGAATGATTAGTTCAAAACAATGTGGATAAAAAAAGGATTAATTTTGGCAGAATAATGCGAACACTAAAGGGTTAAGGGCTAGGTGTATGGAAGAAGGATGTTATCTATATTGAGATGGTCATGGTTAGAATGCTTTTATACTTTTATAATAAATCTGCTTTTTGATCAAGGCCCACCTGAGGCTGACAGGAACACCCGGTGTATAAAATTACAAGTTTTACTTAGAGCCCTTCCCAAAGTTGTAATTATAATGAAAGTTAATTAAAATACATCGGAAGTTTACTTGTCGGAAATATAACGAGAAAACGATTAAGTATTCATTGAAAGCAAAAATGAACAAGAAATTTGAGAAATGTGTGAAGGTCACCCTGGAAATATGAGTACGCTTATAAAAAGAGAAGTATAGGGGCAGGAAGGGCTGTCTGGTAAGAAGCTTACTTCCTAATCACATAATTCCAGATTCAGTCTCACTGCGTGGGTCCTTGGGCAAGTGTTTTCTACTATAGATCTAGACCTTACTCTTTACTCTTTTACTTGTTTCAGTCATTTGACTGTGGCCATGCTGGAGCACCACCTTTAGTCGAGCAAATCGACCCCGGGACTTATACTTTTGTAAGCCCAGTCAGTTACTTATTCTATCGGTTTCTTTTGCCGAACCGCTAAGTAACAGGGACGTAAACACACCAGCATCGGTTGTCAAGCAATGCTAGGGGGACAAACACAGACACACAAACACATACACGCATATATATATATATATATACACGACGGGTTTCTTTCAGTTTCCGTCTACCAAATCCACTCACAAGGCTTTGGTCGGCCCGAGGCTATAGCAGAAGACACTTGCCCAAGTTGCCACACAGTGGGACTGAACCCGGAACCATGTGGTTGGTAAACAAGCTACTTACCACACAGCCACTCCTGCGCCTTGTCAATATTCTCTCTCTCTTCGAAGTACGTTATGGGTACACGTGTCTGAGGAGTACTCAGCCACTTGCACATTAATTTCATGAGCAGGCTGTTCTGTTGATTGGATGAACTGGAACCCTTGTAATTGCAGCCAATGGAGAACCAGTGTGTTTTTGGTGGCGGTATTGCCCCCCCCCCCACTGCTTGGCGACCAGTGTTGGTATGTTTACATCCCTTAAATTAGCAGTTTGGCAAAAGAGACTGATGGAATAAGTACCTGACTTTACCATTTGGCATTTAAACCGGCCGTATCCAGCCCAAATATTCTACCTTGTTTTATGTCGATACTGGTCAGATCCAGCCTCTCATACCTACCCTACAACGTCATTCTAAAAATAAACAATTGCATCTTCAAAATCTTAAAGCTATGAGGGAATGCATGATTAATTGAAAATAAACATCATCGTTTAACATCCGCTTTCCATGCTAGCATGGGTTGGACGATTTGACTGAGGGCTGGCGAACCAGATGGGTGCACCAGGCCCCAATCTTGATCTGGCAGTGTTTCTACAGCTGGATGCCCTTCCTAATGCCAACCACTCCGAGAGTGTAGTGGGTGCTTTTCACGTGCCACCGGCACGGGGGCCAGTCAGGCGGTACTGGCAATGACCTCAAATAAATAATACATTTGACAGAGTAAGGCTGAAAGCTAAAGGGTTAAAGAAAAAGAAAAAAAATTAAGTATTGGGGGTCAATTCATTCGACTAAAAATTCTTCAAGGGGGTGCCCCGGCATGGCCACATTCTAATGACTGAATCAAGAAAAAGATAAACGACTAAAAAATTATAACAATAAAATTTTGATGATGCAAATAAGAACATAGGCGCAGGAGTGACTGTGTGGTAAGTAGCTTGCTTACCAACCACATGGTTCCGGGTTCATTCCCACTGTGTGGCACCTTGGGCAAGTGTCTTCTACTATAGCCTCAGGCCGACCAAAGCCTTGTGAGGATTTGGTAGACAGAAACTGAAAGAAGCCCGTTGTGTATATATATGTGTATCTATACATATATATATATATATATATATTTATATATATATATATATATATGTATGTATATGTTTGTGTGTCTGTGTTTGTCTCCCCAACACCACTTGACAACCGATGCTGGTGTATTTTCGTCCCCGTAACTTAGCAAAAGAGACTGATGGAATAAGTCCTGGGGTCGATTTGCTCGACTAAAGGCTGTGCTCCAGCATGGCCGCAGTCAAATGACTGAAACAAGTAAAAGAGAGTGTACTGGGAAAATTCACTTTTCCTTTTTTTTCATCAAAATTAGGAATGCGTATAATACGTGGTATTAAGACTCCGTCACCAACGTATTAAGCAAAGAACGTAATATCGTAATAAAGCCATATTTGTTTTAGATTTTTTTATTACATATATTTTATGTAAAATGAAATATTTATAACTAATGTCAGATTAAAGGAGATTATCTGCTCTTATAGCCAAAGTAGAATACCACATGTTATACATGGTATTATGAGGTTTTTAAGAACAATTTGGGTCCCAGAATTGAGTTACATGTTCATAAAGAAATATCATCTGTCTATTTTCTTGTGAAATTTTAAGTATTCTAAAAATTATATTCAGAAATTTCTGAAATATCTGAAAAAATTTCAAAATGTTAGTAAAGGCGCAGGAGTGGCTGTATGGTAAGTAGCTTGTTTACTAACCACATGGTTTCGGGTTCAGTCCCACTGCGTGGCACCTTGGGTAAGTGTCTTCTACTATAGCCTTGGGCCGACCAATGCCTTGTGAGTGGATTTGGTAGACAGAAACTGAAAGAAGCTGTCGTATATATGTATATATATATATATATATATAATATATATGATATATATATATATATGGATGTATTATGTATGTATGTATGTTTGTTCCCCCTAGCATTGCTTGACAACGATGCTGGTGTGTTTATGTCCCCGTTACTTAGTGGTTCGGCAAAAAGGACCGATAAATAAGTACTGGGCTTACAAAAGGATAGTCCCGGGTCGAGTTGCTCGATTAAAGGCGGTGCTCCAGCATGGCCGCAGTCAAATGACTGAAAGAAGTAAAGAGAAAGTTGTGGTCAAAGGGTACAGCAGGGATCGCCACCATCCCCTGCCGGAGCCTCGTGAGCTTTAGGTGTTTTCGCTCAATAAACACTCACAACGCCCGGTCTGGGAATCGAAACCGCGATCCTATAACCGCGAGTCCACTGCCCTAACCACTGGGCCATTGCGCCTCCACAAAGTGTCAACTTAGGCAAATACTGGAAACCAACTTTTTTTCAGAAATTCTGGGAATTTTAATGA
>NW_021835672.1:5000-7500 GCF_006345805.1 Octopus sinensis
AACCAGCTTGTGTTATGGGAGCCAAGACATCGATTAACATCGAAGGAAAGGGCATGGATGGAGTAAAATATAGACGAGGAAATTATTGGATCTGGGTCCTGGATTAGACATCTGAGAAGGACATAAATAATTGTTTGGTTCATGGCCAGTAATTTTAAGGGTAGGGACACCACCCACCCTACCACATCGAAGGGATGAAAAGTAAAGTCGACCCGGCAGGATTTAACATAGAACATAAAGTGGCAGAACGAATGGCGCATTTTCCCGACGTTCAAACGATTCCGCCAATCGACTGCTCTCATAATTGTTTCTACCCTGGTACCTTGACTGGTATTTTATATTATCAACAGCCAAAGGGATGAAAGGCAATGTTGACCTCGGTCGAATTTGAACTCAATACTCAAAGAGCCGGAAGAAATACCAGCAAGTATTTTATCCCAACACTAACGATTCTACCAGACCACCGCCCTATTTCTCCATCATTCTCAAGTTACAGAATTTAGCTACGATAAACATATCCGCTCTAGTAATAAATTAAGACAAAGTTCTACAACATGTAATAAACAGAATTATCCACGGCCTCATCCCTCATCATTAATTCTATCATTGTGAAGAATTCACGGCAACGTTTCTGCTGGTCAAACTAGAGTAGCAGAAGTATACTTTTTTCATGACTTACTTAGACGAAGAAAGAAAGTACACACGACCTTTACCCAGTCTCCATTGACTGTTGCAGTAGGAAGCATATCAAAATATCGAATTATTCCCACAAGAGAGACATAGTTTGAATGTTTGCAGCAGAGTTACTCAATAAAGAGAGGTCAGAGGCCTACATCTAGTGCAAAGTAGGGTCACGGATTAATTCAACCACTCAAGTACACGTTTAGAACGTTCGAATAACGTTTTTTTAAAACAGGCTGATCACGGTCTGCCTGCTTTTGATTATGTGTTCAATCAGGGCTGACCTGGGACAAGCTATAACAACAACCACTGGATGGCCTGACAACATTTATGACACTAACACGATTCTCTATGGTACCACATTCCATCTATCCAAATACTCTGTGGAGGTATTGGTCAACCCAGAACTACGGCAGAGGATACTTTCTAAAGTCCTTCGAAGTAGAATCAAAGTCCAGAGTCATCAAAGTGTATGTGTGTGTGGACGCGCGCGTGTATGTATATATATATATATATATATATATATATATATATATATTATATATATATATATCAGAAGCACGTGGTTTAGTGGTTAGGGTGTTGCACAGACCGCGCGATTCATTGAATTCTTGAGCAAAACACTCAGTTGGCAAAATCACTAATCCTGCGCCGGACTGAGTGGAAATATACACCGCAGGATCCGGTTTCATGCGCTTATGGCTCGGAAGGCGTTTGATCCTTGATTGTGTGTGTGTGTGTGTGTGTGTGTGTGTGTGTGTGTGTGTGTGTGTGTGTGTGTGTGTGTGAAGCATTTTATCCCCAAATGTTTTCGGGGCTTTCACGCTTTGACAATTATTCGCTGCACATCGTTCTTCAACGAACCTCACTTTGTATCCATAACGCTTTTGCATTGCAGTGTTGAATCGACATTTTTAAGAATGAAAAAATTTGCAACTTTGACATCAACACAAGAGAAAATATATTATCATCGGTAAATTCTATATCAACAGTGACAGTAATGTTCTATTTCTAACAGCGTTGGATGAATGCAAAATAACGACGACGCACACCGCCTTTGCGTGTCTTTCTGAAAGAATGAATATATCATACGCTACTCAGAAATGCAAAAAACGAATCTAATATCAAATGTATTGTTGAAAAGAAAAATGAAAGAAAGCCTCAGAATTTGAATGTGGAATGTGGGAAAAGAGCGCGTGATTGTACAGCAACTGAAGTGGATTACTTGATTAAAACCTTAAAGATTAGCAGAAGAATATGCATGGGTAAATTTCACACCAAATGATAGATGAAAAGCATAAATAGGAGCGAGGAGAGAATCGTTCAATATAGGTAGCCTATAATATGTGTTCGTTCGAACTGTAACATTAGCAGCCAAATCTACTTCACACCACACCCTGCCACTTTAAAAAAAGGAAGAACACATTAGATATAAGTTCTAAATATACGTTTCCGTCTTGGAGAGAAGTAACTAAGGGTTCTTAGCTGTGGTGCAAGCGATTAACCTGCTCTGCACACTTCCAATGTAGGTGTGTCCAAGTAGATAATGGCTGACAGTAAACTCTGACAGAAAGACAAGCTGTGGTTGTCAGCTTTAAGGCGATTTCCGGCAGACTTAATTTCCGGTGACCTCCTGCATTTGGAAGGAGGAACTAATCTTCCTGTGTCACACTTGCAACTCAATCTTCTTCACAGCGAAGATAACGACACTGAAAAATGCATGGTCCCCACCATTTCTCATTTAACGCCACCACAAAGTTTCATTGAAAAGATCAATTCGCTCGCGTTATGGATCATGGATCTTGGAACTCAGAAACAG
>NW_021835672.1:12500-26205 GCF_006345805.1 Octopus sinensis
AGGTATCTTTTTACGTCATCCAAGGAATTGAAATTTTTGCCATTAAGACCATTCTACAGAGACTTGAATAAGTGGAAATCCGAAGGAGCAATATCTGGTGAATATGGAGGGTGGGGTAACACATTCCAGCCGAGCTCTAGCAATTTTTTTCTGGTTTCCAAAAATCTTCCATTTTAAAGGGTTACAGAATTAATACAGGTTATAGGAACATAAACCTTCTTCCACGAAAAGATAGCTTAAACTGTGCTCTAAATGGAGATGTAGTCAAATCCTATTTTATGGACTCAGCCATGTTCTAAAATAAGTCGAAAGATAAGCTACTATAAATCGGCACGAACTTTCCGGACAACCCAATATTTTAACAGAAATAATTGTCCCTTGGACTGTAATTGTAAACGAGATGGTATCAAAAGGTTTCCGGACTAGTTATGTTTAATAAAAATATCTTATTTACCTAAGTTTTAACATCACCTTCTTTGAAATAGTCACCTTGCACAGCAATATCCCAGCGTTCCTGCCGCTTTTGGAATCTGGCCTGGAAGTCTTTTTCCCTAAGCGAGTCGAGGACTTTCTGCAATTCGCTCTGGGTCTCGACAATGGTGTTAAAACAGCAGCCTTTGAGCTGCATTTTCATATTGGGGGAAGAGATGGAAGTCCGCAGCTGCTAAATCTGGTGAATAGGACGGCTGCAGAAGCCATACCATGTTGTTTTAGCGAAAAAATCAAAAGTGAGGAGAGCTGGATGACGGTGCATTGTCGTCATGAAGAATCCAATCCGTCGCTCTCCATAGATCCGGTCGCTTTCGGCGAATGTCCTCCCTCGAACGCTTCAAAACGTCGCAGCAGAACTCTCGATTGTCGGTCGGGCTCTGGGGAACGAATTCTCGATGCACAATACCGTAGATATCGAAAAGAACAAGGGAGCAAGCTATTGATTGAGCTGCTGTGTTGTCGTGCCTTCTTCAGTTGTGGAGATGAATGGCTCTTCCACTGTGACGACTGCTGCTTCGTCTCAGGGTCGTACCCGTTGACCCAACTCTCGTCACCGGTGCTGATCGTCGACATGAAGGATGGGTCATCAGCGGCACGCTGACGGTGACCTTGATAGACTTCGACGCGATGTTCTTTCTGCTCAGTGGTCAGAAGGCGGGGGACAAACTTGCCAGAGACACGCCGCATGTTCAATCCAGACGTTAGGATTGCCTACACGGACCTATACGACAGGCCAACAACATCAGCAATGTCGTCGATTTCCTCCGACGATCTTCACGCACAAGCTGATGAATCTTCTTCCCATTTCTGGGGGTGACGCTCTTGGCAGGTCTTCAGGATCGCTCATCGTCTTCCAGGCATGTTCTTCGGCTTTTGAAGCGCCCGTGCCACTTGGAACATTGTGTATGGCCCATTGCCTCATTGCCGTAAGCTTGCCGAAGCATGCTCAATGTCTCTGAGGCAGACTTCCGAAGTTTAACGCAAAATTTCACATTGTATCTTTGTTCCTATTCATGAGTAAATTGCAAACTATGGCATCACGTGATCACAAAAGAAATCAAATTTCACAACTTGCGAAGTAAACAGTGATGCCACTCGACGACGCACTGCTTCTTTAAGGTCACTGCGCACGCAGCCGTGTGCTGCCATCTGTTGGCGCGCTACAGAACTAGTCCAGGAACTTTTTGATACCATCTCGTATTTTAGAAAGTAACATTCTATCCGTTAGACATTGGTCTTATTGTGACTCTTTTGAAATTACGAGACAACCAGCATTTCTGTACTTTTTGTAATCATATTTGATGCAGCAAGATACACCATTTTGGAAGAGTAGTAATGCTAGTTTCATTTTGAAGAAATGACTGTCCAAATATTCATACAATCTGAAATCTAAACTTGAAAAACATCAACTACAGACTTAAATGGAAAATAGTTACCTTTAAGCTTTACTCTAGCAACAACAACTACAAAAAATTGTTACCTGAACAACACAAGGGATTTAGGCAAATCCCTTTTGTTTAAGAAAAAAACCTCCCTTAACCACAACTAAGGATTCTTTTCATTTTGTTCTCATAAAACACGCGAAACACTTGGACACTTTAGACTTTTCATCTGTTACTGGCAAGTAAAGATTACCAAATTACGTAGAAGCCTTCAAGGGTTAAATAATCATTAATTTTTTAGTCGAACATCTTATTTCAGCTTACTCGGTAGTTTGAAATTTTATTACTTTATCTGACACTTATCTGTACTTATAAAACTGTCTACCATTTCTTATTTATTCGACTATCGTACTAAAGTGCCAACTGACAATCAACGGCAACACTTTATTCTTCTTCATTTATAATTCATAATCTTAAAGTAGATGTACTGACACCTTTTCTATAATGATACTAATTCTCTTTCACATTCCAGATTACTAATGTACTAAAACTCTACAAGATACTCTATATTCAACATTATACAGTGATTCCATTTGCCCTCATAAATTTCAGTGAACCCCAACGTTTCATTAGTAATTTCCAAACCCGTTTCCGATATAAGTAAATTATATTTAGCTCTCTCCATACTTTATCTATGAATAGGACTCTTTAGTCAAACATTATTACTTAATCTAATACATTTTACCAAAGATCATTAGCACTTCACATTAATATTTGCCCCTTTTTAGGCATTTAAAATTGCCTTTTAAATCTAAAATCCGCCCAGATACGTGACTATTTTCCTAGACTACACTTCATACGATTAGACAATTCGTCAACATATAATCACATATGTACACCATAAAGTAGAGTTGTAAAGTATTTTCAAATCTATTTTACATCGGACGAAAATTATCTGATAAAGAACTCAAGACACTGGTTTCAATGGTTCGATATAATTTTTCCATATCAAAAACTGATTGTCTTGTCTGAGTTTCGCCGTTGGCTGCACTGTCAAGTTTTGATATAACATTTATATAATTATAAATGTGTATGTATGTATGTATGTATGTATGTATGTATGTATGTATGTATGTATGTAGAGAGAGGAGAGAGAGAGAGAGAGAGAGAGAGAGAAGGAGAGAAATGTATGTATGTCTATCTATCTCTATATGTGTGTATGTGTATTTATTCTTGATTAACTTTATCATCCTTCAGCCTCCTCTCACCATTCTCTCCTCCAGTTATTTTTTCTTTCTATTTTGTACCATAAAACACAACTTCTCACAGTTTATGATTTACCCTTAACAGACGATACTGAGACAACTAATCCTTAATTAACAAACTGGAGACAATACTAATCTTTTCTTAAAAATCTTAAAAATATACATCCAAAGATTAGATTAGATTACCAATATAAACCTGTCTTTGTTCCGTTACGGCGGTTAATCTTGGCATCAGATTTAACAATAACTTTTTCTTTTCCGCCGCTTCTCACTTAGAGTAACTCAATGGAAATAAGTTTCGGCCGTGACAACGCACTAATATACGTGTTCAATTTTAGTCTATACATTCAAATGTTCGCTTGACCCATAAGTTTGTCCTAAAGGTCTCTGCTAGTTTTCATACGTTCCTAAATCCTAGGTTACTCTGGGGGTTAAAAAGATCGGGTGTATGTATCATATAGTATGAATGAACGCCAGAGAAATGTGTCCTGTATATCACAAGTGTACACAGAACAGAAAGAGCGTTAAGCAACAAACATAATACATTCGATTTCTTTATGATTACGATATATATTTATCGTATTCCCTTTTATGACCGTTGAATAAACCGTACCATTCAGTCTCACAATTACTATCTCATTAATCTCTACACTACCCCATGTTATAACTTCCAAAGATTCAAACAATTACTTGGTGGTTAGGGTAATCAGCTGACGATCGTGAAGTCGTGAGTTCGATTCCCGGCAGCACGTTGTATCCTTGAGCAAGACACTTTATTTCACGTTGCACCAGTCCACTCAGCTGGCAAAAATGAGTCGTACCTAAAATTCAAAGGGCCGGGCTTGTCACATTCCGTGTCACGCTGAATCTCCCTGACAACTACGTTAAGGGTTCACCTGTCTGTGGAGTACTCAGCCACTTGCACGTTGACTTCACGAGTAGGCTGTTCCGTTAATCGGATCAACTGGATCCCTTACTTATTATATCGATCTCCGAAAGGGTGAGAGGCAAAGTCGACCTCGGCGACATTTGAAGTCAGAACGTAAAATCGGAAGAAATGCTGCGGGGCATTTTTCCAGCACCGTAACCATTCTTCCGGCTCGCCGCCTTCATTTCCCTTCTAATATAACACGAAATAGAAGGCGCTAATTTTATCAGCCAACAAAAATATGCTGATTACCCTACTAATTTGTCTAGCAAATATCTTCTTTAAAAATTCTCCCTTAATATTTTGCAGTAGATTAAACAATACACAACTTTTATACTACTAGACTAGGATCACTCCGTCGGTTACGACGACGAGGGTCCCAGCTGATACGATCAACGGAACAGCCTGCTCGTGAAATTAACGTGCAAGTGACTGAGCAATCCACAGACACGCGTACCCTTAACGTAGTTCTCGGGGAGATTCAGCGTGACACAAAGTATGACAAGGCCGGCCCTTTGAATTACAGATACAACTCACTTTTGCCAGCTGAGTGGACTGGAGCAACGTGAAATAAAGTGTCTTGCTCAAGGACCCAACACGTTACCGGGAATCGAACTCACGACCTTACAATCGTGAGCCGAATGCCCTAACCACTAAGCCACACGCCTTCACTACAACTTTTATAACACCTACGATATCCACATTTTTTTTTATTCAATCCCCGCATCATAAATCTTCATTCTTAAATACACTTACGATCACTTTTGTTAACTACAAAATCACTCGGTAACAACTATGTCTGTTTTCTATTTTGATTTTGTTTCTTTACAGATTAAAATAATCAAAAGATTGCTATATCCATTAAGCCATTATTCTCTTACGTATTTCCTCACTGTGTTCTTTATTGGATTTTGTTTCCTGATTATCAGAGAAACTAACTTATTTACACAATAACAGCGATTCGATCAATTTAACTTATTGTATCGTTTCCTACTTCGCAATGCTAATAGGAGAATTCCACAAACGCTGTTCTCGTTGAAGTTTCATGTGCGACGGAACATATAATGGCAGAAAACAGGGACTTGAGAAATCCAGGCGAAGATATAAGTGCGTGCGTGCACGCGCAAGTGTGTGTGTGTTGTGTGTGTGTGTGTGTGTGTGTGTGTGTGTGTGTGTGTGCGCGCGTGCGAGTATGTATGTATGTATATATGTATTTTCGAGCAGGATATTGCCGGTTATGACTGGTCAAAAATGTTACTGTCGGTTTCGTGCTTCCAACCAGAATGTCTGATGAGTCGACAAAATGCCAAGTGCCATAGTCGACACAAAACCGACATTCTGATCGGTTATATGGCTATCACCAATATTCACTGTCTGGTGATATAGAAATATAGCCGCTCTATTTCTCACATTGAGTGAGCTTCTGTTCTGACTTAACTGCATATATATTATATATATATAATATATATATATATTATATATATATATAGCATGTATGTATCAGTGATCTTGAGATATTTGAAGGCTCTCGGTGTGAAAGTATAGAAGCTCTTGTGTTAAAGCAAATGCTCAGATGGAGTGGTCATCTGGTCAAGATGAAAGATTCAAGGATGCCAAAACAACTCTTTTATGGAGAGTTAGCTAAAGGAGAACGACCTCCACATAAACCAAAAAAGAGGTATAAAGACTTGCTGAAGGCTTCCTTGAAACTTGCTAGCATCTCTCCTGACACACGGGAGGGCATAGCTATTGATAGTAGCAGGTGGAGAAGGATTGTGCACGAGGGGACAGTTACTTTTGATAAATCTTGAGTTACGCATGAGAAAGTAAACAGGGATGTCAGGAAGGGCATCGCTGTTGCACTTCCAGACGATATGGGTCTTTCTATGATGCTGACATGCAGTGTCTGGGCAAAACCCTGCTCAGTAAAACTGGACTCAAGATTCATCTTCGTAGTCATAAAGCGAGACCGATGACTGACAACCAGGCCGCTGGTGGTAGTGCTACACACCATACTAATCATATCTGTCAGGTATGTGGAAGGGAGTGTGATTCGACGGGAGGACTTAAACGACATGCAAAGGTACATGAAGCCCAATTACAACTACAGCCGGCTATTGCCAGTAATGATTTTAGCTGCCAATTCTGTCCAAGACATTGTAGAGCTTTAGCTGGGTTAAAAAGTCACATTCGATCACAGCGCCAGTAACAGTTAAGCCTCATGCAATGGCCATACTCGATAACGAAGGGGCATCATGTATGTATGTATGTATGTGTGTATGTATGTATGTATGTATGTATGTATGTATGTATGTATGTATGTTTGTATGTGTATGTATATATATATATATATATATATATATATATATATATGTATGTATGTATGTAATGTATGTATGTATGTATGTATGTATGTATGTATGTATACCAGAGTAAGCACATATAGGTGAAACAAGGTTGAAAAAATAGTACTCAAATACCGGAAGTAGAGTAATATGCTTTATTAATACAACTGCAAAGACATCACAAAAACTGTTACTCAGAATCCCACGTCCCCGTTCGTCGGACTGTCCGACTAACCACAACGATGAGCTCACTTCGAGTACGACCAAATCGACGGACCCTGATATAGCTGCACCGGTAATATTGCAAGGCTGCATTTGCAACAGGGAATAGTCACAGCAGCGGAAACACGTGTCGGTCATTATGATATGCTGCATATAACTATAAAATAAATTTTGTAGATGTACAAGTCTCAATGCCATTTATTATTATTAATATATATACATACATACATGCATACATACACACACACTCAAAGATAGATAGATAGATAGATAGATAGATAGATAGATAGATAGATAGATAGATAGATAGATAGATAGATAGATAGATAGAATCCTATATACGAAGATATTACTTTTTATTCCTCCCCAAACTTCATGCGCTCATATTTGTAGCAAATAAATCCGTATTCATTCCTAATTTGCATCGTATATGTTTTATCGAGATTTTCTTTTGCATAATCACCGAAACTAATTTATTCATACAATAAGAATGATTCTCTCAATTGCATTCAATACATTTTTCCTCTATTATAATGCTAATATAGCGTTACATAATTTTATTTTTCTAACGATAAAGAACACCAGTTAATTTACAATACCGTGTCTCTTCTATATACTATTAACCATTATAATTCACACATATTTGACACCAAAACACGTTTTATTATCCGCGAGATTATATCCTTTGCACAATTACCTTATAAGGACATAATGTTTTTAATTATCTCCGCTGAGAAAATTCTTTGATTCGTTTTCTTTTATTCTAAAAGCCACACAACTGTCATTTCGTCAAATACAATTCTCATTTATTTAATAATGCTTACCGACATATATACTTATCGTTTGTCGTTAAGCTGTACCCCACTCGCATATATCATCTCTAAGGGTTCCGAATCAATAAAAAGACGATTCTTGAATCCGTATTCATCATATATAGTTTAAATGTGTTATATACCCTACAATCAGAGATCATAGATTTATACACCCTTTTACTGTGTCCTAGCTTTGTATTGATGGGCGCTCGACCGCTAGAGGTAGCCGCAACTCATCTCCCCGCCAGTGATATATAGAAAAACAGTGTTGGAACAGGCGCTGGTGTCACTATTAACCAGTGAGCTTGTTAAATTATCTATATTAGCGACAGAGCCAGTATTAATATCGAAAGGTAATATTTATTCCAACACAAACGTGGATGTTTTGTTAAAACTAGTTAATCGCGACACCAGCGCCTGTTCTTACACCGTTTCTCTATATAATGCTGACGCGGAGATAAGTTACGTCTCTCTTCAGCAGTCGAGCGTCCATCATTGACGAGACCAATGGAGGTCGAAATCACGTGATCTTTGGAGTTATAAAGCCATTATTTAATTAAGTTGAAAGTATGTCAAAGTTTACAGCTGTTTCCATATATCAGGCTGGGTATTTACCTCGTAATTGATAGACATCATCAGAACGCGTGAAAGTTATGGTAATAACTAATTATGGGACCTTAGATTCAACTAACTCTCTTCTCATCTATTCTGCAACTGATTTATTGGACTTTGAACCCAACAAAAATGTAAGACTATCGAATTATTGAACATCTTCTTTTTCCTGTTTTTTCCTTACACTTTCTTTCTCTCTAATCTATTCTTGTTTATCTTTGCCTTTTTCATTCTGATTTACTGAAACAGCTGTAAACTTACTCTAACATACTCTCATCTTAATTAATTAATAATTAATTAATTAATGGCTTTATAACACCAAAGATCCACTTCTCATTGTTATTTATTCCTCCATTTCCTTAACGTCAATATGTACAGGAAACTACGGTTTACTTTAAATTACTACCGTATATCTTATAACAAGAACCATGCATACTGAGTTAATTACCAGGAGCGCCTCTGGATACATCTATCCCTTAGAGGGTGTAAACACCGCTAACTTATGTATGTATGTATGTATGTATGTATGTATGTATGTATGTATGTATGTATGTATGTATGTATATATATATATAATATATATATATATATATATATATATATTATATATATATATATATATATATATATATATTATATATATCAAACACCCCACATGCACACACACATATTTATATATACATATATATAGATAAACATGTATATATATGTATACATGTATATATGTGTGTATATGCATACATATATGTATGTATGCATGTATAGTTATACGGTTATACGTCAAAATCCAGATATAGTTATCTCGTATTTAAGCTTTCCCGTTACGAGTACATAATAATATTGCAAAGTTAGTTCTAACAAGCGCTATCTTAGCTCCCTAGTTCATAATTCACCTCTTAACATATTTTGCATTTTGACGAATAACTAAATTTACAGGTTCAAATAGGAATGGAGTAATGTCCATTGATACACCTTGTTGGCTGAAATACCACTAAGTAGGGACGAGTTGAATTTCTATGAAGTTTCGCCTAACTGTAGTTTTATGTAAGTTCAGATTAAATAAGATCCTTTTCTACTCTTGCTAGCGGTTCAGCATAACGAAACCGATAAAATAAGCACCACGTTTTAGTAAATAAGCACTGAGGATCGATTCGTACGACTGAAACATTTCAAGGTGGTGCTCCAGTATGGGCGCAATCCAAAGACTGATACAAGTAAAGCATAGGCGCAGGTGTGGCTGTGTGGTAAGAAGTTTGCTGCCCAGTCGCAAAGGTTCCGAGTTCTATCTCACCGTGTGGTGCCTTAGGCAAGTGACTTTTACAATAGCCTCGGGGCGTCGTATACATACATACATACATATTATATAATATATATATATATATATATATATATATATGTATATATTGTATGTATGTATGTGTGTGTGTGTGTTTGTGCATGTATATATATATATATGCACGTGTGCGTGTATGCATATGTATGTATATTATATATGTGTGTCTTCCTTGTCTGTGTGTCTATACTTTGTCTGTCCTTGTTTGTCCCCTCTATGTTTAGCCCCTTGTGGGTAGTAAAGAATATATGTGTGTCTATATATGTATATATATATATATATATATATATATATATATATATATATATATATATATGCGTGTGTGTGTGTGTATGTATGTATGTATGTATATATCAGTTCAGCATTTATCTCTTTCAGAGCCGTCCTCTTTTGAAGTCACACACTTTATCCAGCGTCGTTTTTATTGATGAAAAATTCCTGGAATTCCTTTTTTAGGATGCATTGTCGCATTGCCTTGGATTTCCTCGGCGTCTTGAGAAGTGGGATTTGACTTTTGCGTTGGTTTCGGGGCCATTGACGCACGATTCATCACCTGTTATGACATTTTTCAAAAACCTTCCGTCTTCCTCGACTGAATCAAGGAGATTCTACTCAACTGAGGCCCGATCTTCTTTTCCAGACGACCACACTCTACACACTTTTATTCAAATCATTGTTTCAAACAACAGAAGTGAGCCAGAATACTACAACTTAGTGTGCAAGCGTGACAGAGTTCAAGGTCAGTCTGCCAAGCGGTTCCACTCTGAGTACTTTAGTTTTGTTACCATAGCAACAGCAGCGACACCTTTTGATCAGACTACTTTAAACATCGAATGTTTACGATGAAATGTCAGCAATGTTATTTTTACCCGCCTCCCCCAAAGAGCTCACTTCCGGCTGTTATTTTGTAAAGTAGACACAGAATTTGAAAACAATCTGTATAATAGGTTTTTCTTTTAAATGTGAGTGTGTGTGTGTGCGCGCGTGTGTGTGTGTGCGCGCGTGTGTGTGCGCGCGTGTGTGTGTGTGTGCTTGCTTGTTTATTGATTCAGTGAGATGTTTTATTTCCCTGTTCGTCCCACTCAATATACACATAATTTGCGCCATTTCTCTCAGTAGGAAACGAGCCAAGAATATTTTAGTAGCCAGGATACCGGGCTTCTTAACATGTTCAATAGATTTATAAATTTCTCAACGATAGTACAACAATTTTTCAGTGTATGTATATAGAAATATATACAAACATACATATGTACAAATAAACATACACACACACACACACACACACACACACACACATTCATATATACATACATACATACATACATACATATATATACATATATATATGCATATATGTATGTTTGTATGTATGCATGTATGTATTTAAATAATGGATATGGATATTTATATACATATATATATATATACATGTGTGTATATATATGCATATATATATATATGCAATATATAATATATATGCATATATATATATGTGTAATAAAACCATATATGTGTATATATATATATACATATATATATGTATATATGTATATGTATATATATATATATATATATATATTATATAATATATTATATATATATATATATATATATATATATTATATATATACATGTATATATATATATGTATATATATGTATATCTATCTATATATATGCACACACACACACATATATATATAACGTACGCTAATTTTGGTATTGGATTGGTTGATCCAAAATTCTAACGTATTACTAACCAAACGACACAAACATAACATCGGAACAAAAATGTGCAAAATTCCACATAAACCCAAAAATAAACAGACAAAAATAAATAAACAACAAAACTAAAACCGGCAGAAAATATATTTGTAAGATAACACTCTGAGAAAATGGTTAGCAGAATCAAATAGATACATATCGATAGCAATATTCATTAATAACGAAACTGCAGAAGTCTTGCACTGAAATGGCTGGAGTTTATATATATTGCTGGTCAGATTCCGCATCACATCGATTACTCTGTTGAAACGTCCATTAGTTTATCTGACAGTTCGCCATTGTTTATAAAATTGACTATGGTTCATTGAAATGAATGATAATGATAATAATGATGATGAGATGATGATGATGAGATGATGATGATGATGATGATGATGATGATGATGGTGATGATGGTGATGATGATGATGATGATGATAATAATACTCGTAATAGTAATAATAGTAATAATAATAATAATAATAATAATAATAATAATAATAATAATAATAATAATAATAATAATAATAATAATAATAATAATAATAATAATAATAATAATAATAATAATAATTAGAATTAGAATTAGAAAAAGAAGAAGAAGAAGAAAAGGAAGAAGAAGAAGAAGAAGAAGAAGATGATGATGATGATGATGATGATGATTTAGGCACATAGCCATCAATATTTGGTGGGGGGGGATTAGTCGATGCTATCGATCAACCGGTACTTGACCGGCCCTAAATTTTATTGATTCCAAAAGGATGAAAGGTAGTAAAGCAAAGTCGACCGCGGCGGTATTTGATCTTAGAACGGAAAGAGTCGGAGGGAATACTGCCCGGCATTTCTGACCGACGCTCTATCGATTCTTCCAATCCGCCGCCCAAATAAGAATAACAACAACAACGACAACAAAAGCAAAAACAACAACAATAATAACAACAACAACAACAACAACAACAACAACAACAATAATAATAAAAATGATACATGGTAATGACGATGAGGATGAAGGTGGTGGTGGTGGGGTGGTGGTGGTGGTGGTAATTATAATAGTAGTGATGATGTGGGAGGCAGACGAGGACGTTTAAAACTATATTGGGATACATTATAGATTTTAATTTACGTAAATATGTAAATGAGATATGTAACTACACTGATAAATAAAACACAAAGTAGAAACGAGTCAGCCACCTACACGTGGGTGAGAGGCTAGCATCTGGTTTCGATCGTGGCACCCCACAACTTTGATTACCTTCCACTTCAATGAACTCCTCATTCGGATATGCAAAATGTCACAAAGTTGGCGTAGGCAATTCAGCCATCAGAGACAGTAAGGAAGTATCATGTCCTCTTATAGTTACAGTATAACTGTTTGTAGACTCAAAATGCTTCTTCTTAGTTGTCTATCTCCTTCATATCCCACGGAGTCAAACCCTTCTTCATCTTCTTGCATTTCCTTCGATGCAGGGTTAGCCATTCGCTAAGTTTCGTTGGCTGTGAATTTCATACGAGTTTCAGGATAGATGTGCTTGGACACCCGCTTTCTGTTTGGATTAAGTTTTTCTTCTTTTTCGTGACGAAGCTTCTTTTTTCATTCCTTTTTGCACAACCCATGACCATCTTTCCTCTTCTTTCTTCGATGGGATAATACTAAAAACTGTTGTCAGTGGAAGGAAACCCTTGTGGGTCGGCTGTAGCACCGAGGACGAGGCGATATATTCCGCTATCCTTTAAGCTGCAACAGGTGAGGCTCTGGAAACAGCTACTTCTGGGACCTGGTGATGTTGCTGCAGCCTCTGCTGCCGTTTCTGCTGCATTCGCTATTGTTGTTGATGATTCTATTGTTACTTTCTTTGCTTCTGATATCACTGTATTTGCTATTCTGCCTGCCTCTGCTAATGTTGTTGCTGTCTCGGCTGTGTCTACGTTCCATTGCGTTTCTAGATCCCCTGAACAAAATGCTTTCCGTGGCTCTTACTACCAAACGTGTAACAGCTGACATATCAACTGTACTGCCTTTCCTTTTCAATCGACAATGTGGTACAAGTAAGGCCGCGAGCTGGCAGAAAGGTTAGCACGCCGGGCGAAATGCTGAGCCGTATTTCGTCTGTCTTTACGTTGAAATTCCGCCGGTGATACCATCGATTCCAGTACTTGACTTGTACTTTAGCGACCCCGGAGGGAAGAAGAGCAGAGCTGACCTTGGCGAGATTTTGAACTCAAAATCTAAAGAGCCGAAAGGAATACCAAAAAGCATTTTTCTCCGACGTTCTAACGGTGGGTGGGGGTGTCTTCGATCCGGCTCTCTGCGCTCTGAGTTCAAAACTTGTCGAGCTCATTAGCCACAAAGGCTCTTACATACATACATACATACACACATACATACATACATACACATACATACATACATACATACATACATACATACATACATACATACATACATACATACATACATGCATACACACACATACCCCCATACACATGCATTCATACATATAATGGACTGCAAAAAACGCGTAAGGAGGTACGCACATACTTAAATAAA
>NW_021835673.1:0-10000 GCF_006345805.1 Octopus sinensis
TAAACTGTTCTCCGTTTTTTCCATCTTTGTTTTCGTATACATTCGCTGCTTTCTTCCAAGGAATCGAATGCTCTCAGCTTAGTTTTTCCTTGGGGCTGGCCAGATGGTTGTCCCTTTTTTGTATTCCTTTATACACACACACACACACGCCGCGCGCGCGCTAGGAGGGACCCTTAAAGTCAAAACTACCAAGATAAACACATCGTACCGAGTGCAACTCTCGAAGCAAGTAATTTAAAAACAGAATTTAGCTGCAGATCACCGTGATTTCATAATTAGTGCAGCAGTGCACTTTTTAATCATCAGTGCAAGCATAGTTCAATATTTATAACGAATGAACAAAATCAACATACCAGATGTATCCAACGTAGCATATGGAAATGTTCACCCTTTATACATCTATGTAAATGGCGGGATTTTTCGGGTTGCATTTCGGTAATAACGTGCCTATTCGGAATAAAAATTCAGTACTGAATATACTCCGGTTAAATTTACAATTTAAAAATAGGATAAAACCTTTATAAGAATTTATGCAGCAATGACCCAAAAAATGTATTCCTCAAATACCTTATGCATCCTGTATATATATAACATATATTTGTGTGTGTGTGTGTGTGTGTGGTGTGTGTGTGTGTGTGTGTGTGCATATATGTATATGTATGTATTCTATATGTATGTACGTATGTGCGTATTTATGTATGTATGTATGTATATACTTTTGATCGGCATGGCTTATTAAAGAAGTCACCTCTCCATTTTGCTATGCTGTAGGACGGAACATGGAACCATGCAGTTATATATATTTATATATATATATGTGTGTGTGTGTGTGTGTGTGTGTGTGTTGTGTGTGTGTGTGTGGAGGCGCAGTGGCCCAGTGGTTAGGGCTGCGGACTCGCGGTCGTAGGATCGTGGCTTCGATTCCCAGACCGGGCGTTGTGAAGTTTATTGAACGAAAACACCTAAAAGCTCCACGAGGCTCCGGCAGGGGTGGTGATCCCTGCTGTACTCTTTCACCACTCTTTCTTCTGTTGGCCTGCTCGCTTAGCCAGCGGGGTGGCGTCATTCGGAGGCTAAAGCAATGCGAACGCTTTGTGACCAGCGATGTGTAACTACATCTGCTGGACTATTCGGTCACGTGATCACGTGGTATATATATGTATGTATGTATGTATGTATGTATGTATGTATGTATGTATGTATGAATGTATTTATGTATACATATATGTGTGCATGCATGTATATTAAGAAAGAAAGAAAGAAAGAAATTGAATTGTGTATACAAGTATCTGACATGTAGAATGTCCGAATATGCAATTGAGATATGAATTTAAGCACGAAAGTTACAAACTTCGTTCATAACTCAAAATGTCCGATGGGACATACTAATCTAACACTTTGCCGTCAATTGACTATGCATTTACTATAAGGAGACTTTACAGTGCGTTATAATTCAGAAGATGAGGGAAAACTAGACAGAATAAAAGATTAGTTTGCACCATCTTCATTCCATCTAGAATCTTATCCAAAAATCTCTGGAACCTTTATTGTTAAATCAGTTGTTTTCTGAAGCCGCAGAATTGAAGGTATACTACTAAACAACCAGAAGGGCTGATTGTGCTGACCACGTTGAGAAACTTGTCAAAGAATTTCAATTGCGCTCCTTCAAATATGATAGCTGATTTTGTGTGTGCTGCTGAGGAATTATTACAACTCTGCAGGCTGATGTCGAGACCAAAAGCCAAAACAGATGTAGAAATATAATCCGTCAGATTTTCTTGTAGATTCAACTAAATGTGCATCTAAGTCACAGACATCTGCATAGAATAAGACATGGAAAAGGAATTGAAAACTTGCCGCTTTGGTAATAAAACACAGCAAATTGAAGTAATGACCAACAATTGTATTAGTGGCAAAATTACGACTAACAGAACGTTATTTTAAAAAATGAGACCTCTCTCTCTCTCATCTAGGTCGTTCCATAGGACAACCCAAGACTGTTTCTACACGTTTTCCCCATTGATCTCGCTCTTCCATAATGGTCCTCAGCTCCTGTACCCCTTCCATACCAGTATCCTCCAGCAAGTTGTCGATACACGTCGTCTTCCTCCTTCTTCTCTTGCTTCTTCCTTCCATTGGTTGCCAGAGCACGAGCTTGTTAGCAAATTCATCGGTGTGTCTGATGCAATATCCAGCTAGCCTCATCACTGTTACTTTTGGTAGTCTCTGGTGTAAGTCGGCGTTTGTTGTATTACTCATCCAGGAGACACTGAGTGCCATTCTAAGCATCCTCGTAGGAGTGGCTGTGTGGTAAGTAGCTTGTTTACCAACCACATGGTTCCGGGTTCAGTCCCACTGCGTGGCACCTTGGGTAAGTGTCTTCTACTATAGCCTCGGGCCGACCAAAGCCTTATGAGTGGATTTGGTAGACGGAAACTGAAAGAAGCCCGTCGTTTATATGTATATATATATATATATGCATGTGCGTGTTTGTGTGTCTGTATTTGTCCTCCCAACATCGCTTGACAACCGATGCTGGTGTGTTTAAGTCCCCGTAACTTAGCTGTTCGGCAAAAAAGAGACTGATAGAATAAGTACTAGGTTTACAAAGAATATGTCCTGGGGTCGATTTGATCGACTAAAGGCGGTGCTCCAGCATGGCCACAGTCACATGACTGAAACAAGTAAAAGAGTAAAAGAGTAAAAGAGTAAAAGAGTATAACGACCGTCCAACTGCTTCTTCAATGTTTCAGCCCCATATAGACTCTACTGCTGACAGAAACATGAGACATGGGTATCATGATACCGCCCTGTTTTACACCTTTTCTTCAACTAATGGGTCCCACCATGCTCCAACCAGCACTGACCAATGCTGCCATAAAATCGTTGAATTGTTTAATTATCAATACATAATCGTTTGCAAATTATTTTCCATAGATGCCCTACTCGCAGTAGCGAATATATTTGTTAGATCAATGAAAACCTGGACGAGATCCATGTGTCTGCTCACTGCACTTGTGCGTTTATCTTGCTGTGAAAATCATATCAATTGTTACTCAGCCAGAACGGAAGCTACGTTCAGATTCAGGAAGGACATCAATGACAGGGTGTTTATTTAGGTGGCGATGAAGAATTCTTGCCAGGACGCTTGACACTACAATAGCATCTCTATCGTTGCCATGCTCTCTTCAGACACACTTCCATACGTTTGTACGTGTCCGTGTGTGTGCGTCTCTGTGCGTGTGTTAGTGTACGTTCGTACGTGTGTCTGCATGTGTAAGGATGTACTCTCTTTACTCTTTTACTCTTTTACTCTTTTACTTGTTTCAGTCATTTGACTGCGGCCATGCTGGAGCACCACCTTTTAGTCGAGCAAATCGACCCCGGGACTTATTCTTTGTAAGCCCAGTACTTATTCTATCGGTCTCTTTTGCCGAACCGCTAAGTGACGGGGATGTAAACACACCAGCATCGGTTGTCAAGCAATGCTAGGGGGACAAACACAGACACACAAACACACACATCCTATATATATATATATATATATATACATATATACGACGGGCTTCTTTTCAGTTTCCGTCTACCAAATCCACTCACAAGGCATTGGTCGGCCCGGGGGCTATAGCAAATACACTTGCCCAAGATGCCACGCAGTGGGACTGAACCCGGAACCATGTGGTTGGTTAGCAAGCTACTTACCACACAGCCACTCCTGCGCCTATAAGCCACTCCTACGCCTATGTGAGTATTTATTATACATATATATGTATATATGTGTATATATAAATATGTATTTATGAGTGTAAACACATGCACACATACACATAGGCGCAGGAGTGGCTGTGTGGTAAGTAGCTTGCTTACCAAGCACATGGTTCCGGGTTCATTCCCACTGCGTGGCACCTTGGGCAAGTTTCTTCTACTATAGCTTCGGGCCGACTAAAGCCTTATGAGTGGATTTGGTAGGCGGAAACTGAAAGAAGCCCGTCGTATATATGTATATATGTGAGTGTGTGTGTATGTTTGTGTGTGTATGTTGTGTGTGTATGTTGTGTGTCTGCTTGACAACCAATGCTGGTGTGTTTGCATCCCCGTAACCTAGCAAAAGAGACCGATAGAATAAGTACTAGGCTTACAAAGAATAAGTCATGAGGTCGATTTGCTCGACTAAAAAGGCTGTGCTCCGGCATGGCCAGTCAAATGACTGAAACAGTTAAAAGAGTAAAAGAGTAAAGAGTATACGCCCAGTAGGGTGTCACTCTTGCAATAAAGTAATCTGAAGCCATATGCAAAGGGAGACAACCGCAATCATAGCAGCTTTTCTAATCCTTTGCAATGTACAAACAATACAATTACAAGTGACATTTACATTTCAATCCTTTATGTTCGTAGTCAGCACCATTGAAGTTCCTCTGCTTATATTTAGTATCTGAATAACAACTCATAGCTTTATCGGAGCCTCCGATGAAGCTATAAGGCATCATTCAAACACTCAACTCTGAGTCTACTGCATCTTATAGCGGAAACAGCTGTAAGCTAATGAAGGTTGTAAGATATATATATATTTTAGTTAATTAACTATTTCTTAACCATTTTCTCACACCGTCTCCGATGAAGGGGTATAATAAATATCCTAGAAACAGCTGTAAAGCATTCTGTTTATAAATGTTCTGAAATCTACACAACCTTGGGGGGTTTTTTTTTATCTCATTACGAAAAAATATTTTATATATACACACGCTGATATATGACCTAAGTTGGACCCCTTAATTATGGAACTTAACTATGGTCTATTCATAGCGTCTCACTGACACCATTACCTCTTATAACATATATATATATATATATATATATATAATATATATATATATATATATATATATATATATAATATATATATATATATATATATATATATAGATACTATATACATATATATGCACACACATATGTATTACGTATAAACATACGTACATTCATACACACACATACAATCAAATACATACATACACATATACATCCATACACACACATACATACACGCACATACATACATACTTACATATATACATACATACACACATACATACATACATACATAGAGATCACATGTACACAGCAGTATATGTGACATATTAACAAAAATGTTAATACTTTAATCTCTCAAATTCTGCAAAATATAAATACATAAGTACATACATGCATACTGACACACATACATACTTACATACACACATACATACTTACATACACACATACATACATACGTACACACATACGTACATACATACACACATACATACGCACATTATTACATACATACATACACACATACATACATACATACATACATACATACATACATACATACATACATACATACATACATACATACATAGCCCCGTTTGATCGTTTAGAAAATGCCGGTGCGAAATTTACTGTTAACACCGTAACGATAACCATAATACCACTCTACCCCTCCGTGATTGATCTAGAAAATCTGATTGACCGATTCGTTATCCTCCACCCTCACTCCTCGATCCAGTTGTAAGTGCTCTAATTCAGACGTCCTATCGACTGAATATCGTATGTTGACATTTCTGATGGCCTAGATAGTGGGCACGTGACTTTCCTATTTAATATTTATAGCTAATCTCCTTACGGCGGACATTTTGTTATTCACTGATACACTGAAACTCACAACACATAATCGGGTGCATACATACCAAATATAGATTTACGTATATATTTTATTTACGCAGCTAAATATAATTTACGTGTATGTGTGACGTGTATGTATCTGCTTCTATGTGTGTGTCTGTGTGCGTGTGTCTCTGCGTGTATATGTGTCCTTGTGTATGTGTGTTTGATTTTCTCTCCTGTGATATATATATATAAAATAATAATAATAATAATAATAATAATAATAATAATAATTATTATTATTATTATTATTATTATTATTATTATTATTATTATAATTATAACAAGAGCACTCAGAGAGTGCAAAACTCCGCCAACGCAACTCCAACGTCCTCACAACAATTAACCAGAGCTGATGTTTAAAATGAGAATATCTGAAATAGATTATTTACATTATTTACATTCAACGGACAGTTGTCCTCATCTTTTTTGTTGTTAACACAACGTTTCGGTCGATATACCTCCAGCCTTCTTCAGGTGTTTTAGGGAAATTTCGAACCTGGGGTTTCATTCCTAAGGTATTTTTCCATGCTGTTATTATTATTGTTGTTGTTGTTGTTGTTGTTGCTGTTGTTGTTGTTGTGGTGGTGGTGGTGGTGGTGGTGGTGTGGTGGTGGTCAGGTCACTGCTTGGAATCGAACTCGAAATCTTGGGGTTATGAGTGTACACATGCACACATCACATACAATTATGGAGTGAATTTTAGGGCTTATAAATCTAATATTCTCCTATACTTCCTTAATGCCGGTTCCCAGATGCTGCTCATATCTGCACTCAGTCTGCTTAGGATGTTGTTGTGTCCTAGCATATGTGCTGCTTCTTTTAGTTTTCGTATTTTCCAGTGGTGTTCTCTGTCTATTATTTTAACTTCATCCCACATGGGGATGTGGTCTCCATTTTTCCATACATGATCAACTATACCCGATTTATCAATATCTCCCTGTGTCACAGCTTTGCAGTGTTCCTCTACCCTTATTTTGAGGGGCGGTATGTTTCGCCTTTGTATAACCTACCACAGCTGCATGGGATGGAGTACGCGCAGTTCTTAGTCTTATTCTCTTCTATTGGTGGTTTTAATCGAAGGAGATATTTGCGAAGTGTTGTATTACTTTTGAAAACTGTCTTTATGTCATATGGGCTGCATATCTTTTGTATCTTTTCAGAGAGGCCTTTCGCATAGGGTAGACAGAATGTGGACAGTTTATCATCCTCCCTCTTCTTCATAATTGGAGTGGATAGTATGTTTTTGGGGTAGTTGTTGCTTAACAGATCGTTATTGAGCTTGATCATTTCTTCTTGGTGTGTATCACGATCGCTACTTATATTCTTTGCACGTTGTCTTAGGCACAGAGCAGTCCCTCTCTTTACACTGTACGGATGTTGGGAATTGAAGTTGAGGTAACATCCAGTAAAGTTCGGCTTGCGGTATACGGATGTCCTGAATCCATACTTGGTGCGTGTTATTGATACGTCCAGGAATGTCAGCTGATTGTCTTTTTCTTTTTCCATTGTGAACTGTATGGATGGCTTTATTGAGTTCACATGATCTAACAGCACTTGGACATCTTCCTGGTGGGGCCAGATTATAAAGGTGTCATCAACATATCGTAGCCATAGTATTAATTTTAGTGGTGTTGATCCTAAAGCCAAATTCTCAAAGTATTCCATTTATATGTTGGCTATTATCGGTGATAATGGCTAACCCATAGCTAAACCCTCCTCTCGTCAATATATATTAGTGTCCATACTGTAGTAGGTATTTTCTACACAGAAGGTCAACATTTCCATCAAGTTTCTTATTGGTATACTAGTGCGTTCTTTTAGATGATGTCTGCCACTAGTTTTTCTTGTATCACCGATAGTGCTTCACCAGTTGGGATTTTATTGAACAGGCTTATCTAATCTAGACTCATCATCTTGTTGGATTCAATGGGGGTATCCTCGATCAATTCTGTGAAGAGGGGGGAATTCTTCACGTACGATGCTAACTTTCCTGCTAATGGACTGATTATATCCACAAGGAAGCGGGTCAGTGAATGACATACTGAACCTCAACAGTTCACTATAAATATAGAACTGTATCTGAAATAAAATCATTCAATAAATATCATGAGACCTTTTGGCTTTCTCTTCCTTTCCTTTAGTAACCCTTTTGTTTTAGATCGATGTATAGAATTATGTATGTATGTAAGTATACAGTAAAACGTTAAAATATATGTATAATCTCCTAATATAATAAAGAGCGTTGTCTTTTTTTTATTTGTATATATATATATATGCATATATATAATAGAGCCAGAGAGAGAGAGGTGAAAGTAGAGGAGATAAATGGCAAAGCGAGCGTCGTATGAATGAGAAAAGGGATGATGAATAACGAAGGAAGAAGTGAAAAAGTCAATAAAAGGCGTTTGAAGTGTGAGGATATGTGTGAGTAAAAGAGAGGTGTGTTTGCATGTGTGTGTGGTGTGTGTGTGTGTGTGTGTGTGTGGTGTGTGTGTGTGTGCAATGGAAATGGGGTGGTAATGTTCAACACTGAAAATGTGTGAGTATATGTGTGTATGTGTGGTGCCTGTACAAGAGAACTATGTGAAATTTTACATGCACGTGTAAAGTAAACAGAATATGAAAAAATAATCAAGAATCCTTGTCCGGCAACGGATCGATCCCAAAATCTAATCAGTTCGTGCCAGTCACGAGGCCAAACATCCCTCAAAGTTTCATCCGAATCCATCCAGCGGTTCTTGAGATATCTTGTCCACGAACAAACAAACAAACACACAAACACAACTGTAAACAACATCCCCGCCTTCGCTAAGGCCGAGGTAATAATAATAATAATAATAATAATAATAATAATAATAATAATAATAATAATAATAATAATAGTAATAATAATAATAATAATAATAACAACAACAACAACAACAACAATAATAATAATAATAATAATAATAATAACAACAACAACAACAACAACAATAATAATAATAATAGTAATAATAATAATAATAATAATAATAATGCAGTACCAGGCAGTGGCTCTCATGGCTTCTGATCTTAACTGATTGGAAGTTTTATTATGTACATTGTTTTGTCTTGGTATAAAAGATGGCTACAGCAAATATTCTGCTCAATACCACAGATTGCTTGTCAGTTGTTTGACCTTAACCAGTTGAGCATGTCCCTTAGTGGCTGACGATATGTGCATCTCTGATCACGAGCAGAAGTAGTGGGGGAGCATCATAGCCATGTGTTGAGAGGGATTCTTTGGGGTTTGAATAATTCACCTCTGGAAACATGGGTGGTTCTTTCAACATCCTTAAACAACTCTTATTCAGGGACCTTTTGAGCAGGATGGGCTACTCGACCAAGAAGAAAATTCTAACTGGGCCCCACCTGCAAGGTCATGTGCTGTTTATCTTGATATGAGATCACCATGTCGCAAACAGTTGGTTTGATGCATGTGCCTGGTGTAACCTTATCAGACGGGTAGTCATGATGGGTATACTGGGCTTCGTATATTTTACCCCAGTGTCACTTTGATGGCATGCACTGCTCTCTCACTCAATAATAATAATAATAATAATATAATAATAATAATAATAAATAATAATAATAATAATAATAATAATAATAATAATAATAATTTCCAACTAGCAATAACCACGCCTCGGATTTACATCATTGGCCATGGTATCGCCAATAATAATGATAATAATGAACTGAAGGATTACTACTCATTTGTAGAGTGCATATTTTATTAATCTTTACAAGAAAAGGGTTGACAATGACTTTGAATTTAGTTTTGCTAACCTGATGGTGGATATCAAGACGAAACGTCGAGCATGCAGTCAACTTTTTGGTTTAAAAATACATATATTTTTATATATTTATATTTCCAGGGTGTTCGATCTAAATGTGACGGATTTTTATGTCTCCTCTTTTCAGGGTTTTCAGAATTTTTATGTCTTCTGTTTTTGTTGAACAGTCACCGGTGTTGAAGAACATAGAGATTAATGTTGTAGTTGAGATAAGGCTGGCTAACATGGAGGATTGGACGCCATCTGTATATTGGAAAAGAGTTGCTTGTATTATCATGACGATTTGTGCCCGGTATCAAAATGCCGACATCGTGAATGTTGATCGATGCTCTCTGAAAACTGGAATTGTTGTAAAACGTGACACAGACAGCTGCAATGTAGACTACGAAATTGTGGCCAGCAGGAAAGAGCGCAGCAGACATTCTGACTGGTTCGCAAAGGTTCGTTCAAATATCTTTGAACAGGGACATAAG
>NW_021835673.1:15000-25755 GCF_006345805.1 Octopus sinensis
GAAGCTCCACGAGGCTCCGGCAGGGGGTTGTGATCCCTGCTGTACTCTTTCACCACTCTTTCTTCTGTTGGCCTGCTCGCTTGGCCAGCGGGGTGGCGTCATTCGAAAGCTAAAACAATGCGAACGCATTGTGACCAGTGATGTGTAACTACATCTGATGAACTGGTTGATCACGTGATCACGTGATATATATATAATATATATATATATATATATATATATATATATATATATATATATATATGATGGCCGTGGACACGTAGATGAATATATGACCATCACTGATAAATCATATCCTACTTGTTAAAGACAATGACATGTGTTAAAATATAAAGTCAATAACCGCTTGCACAACACCGCTAAGACTCAACTACAAAGCCAAGGGGACCAGTAACCAAGGGGGACAAGAACGCCGGCTTCTCAATGAAGCGGGTGTGATTTCAGAATTTCCCTCTCCCAGACAAAAGACTAAACAAATAACAGACGTCCTTCACCCCCAGCTGCTGGATGGCCATTGACCCAGTTCAGTTCCTCCGTCTTTTGACGTATTTTTTCCCTCCTGCTGAGCGTCCAACGAGAACCACCCTCTTTAATAAGCAGGCCTCGTACAAATGTCGGTTTAGTCGCCGAAGGCCCGACTACGCGACAAGTTAAACAGGGTTACATGTAACCTGTAGTACATAGACACATACGTATATTCTTGCATAGATAGATAGATAGATAGATAGATAGATAGATAGATAGATAGATAGATAGATAGATAGATAGATAGATACATACATACATACATACATACATACATACAGACAGACAGACAGACAGACAGACAGACAGACAGACAGATAGGTAGATTGGTAGATAGATAGATAGATAGATAGATAGATAGATAGATAGATAGGTACATACATACAGACAGACAGACAGACAGACACATACATACATACAGGCAGACAGACAGACAGACAGACAGATAGATAGACAGACAGACAGACAGAAAGACAGATAGATAGATTGATAGATAGATAGATAGATAGATAGATAGATAGATAGATAGATAGATAGATAGATAGATAGATAGATAGATAGATAGATAGATAGATAGATAGAGAATCAGGTCTACTATAATAGCTATAAAGATGGAATGCTTATAGCTGTGAAAAATTTGATCAGGAGCCTGCTCGACACCAACATCTTTATGTGATAAGCCTTCACAAATATATAACGTGTTTTTGATTAGTCACGCCTGACACTTCACCATAAAAATGGAAGATATTTTGGATTAGTCCTCACTGGTGTTTCCAATAAGAAAGAGAGAGGTTCGAGAGAACTGTTGATTCGGTATCATTAACCTGGAAGTAATTGCTATCAATGCCAGGAAGTCATTACAAGATATTTATGACCAAAGTCTACCATATTCTTCACTGATGCCTGCAACTTGTCGTCCATATTCTGCTTAAGGAATGGTAATAAACTTGCATGAATGCCTTTTATGGTATTTCATTTGTATTCTTTCTAATTAATATGCAATAAAAACTAACACAAAGCTGGCTGCAACTTTTACCGTATTTATATACATGCATATATTTATTATACGAATGTATACGCAATTATTTGACATCATAGAGTATTTATTTGGGTATATATTCATATGAACGCTTATATGTGAACGCATGCACATACCAATATATATTCACGCGCATTCACAGGCACTAATGTGCATATTGTGCGTTTATATATACATACACCACACGCACGCATGTGTATATATATATATATATATATATATATATATATATATATATATATATATATCGAGGGTAATGGAGAAGTGTTGAAGTTAAAACCAGGATAGGTAAAGCAATGTCAATATTCGTCCAAGAATGAGATCGAAAAAGGCAGCGAGCTGGCAGAATCGTTAGCACGCCGGGCGAAATGCTCAACGGTATTTCGTCTGCCGTTACGTTCTGAGTTCAAATTCCGCCGAGGTCGACAGTACCTTTCATCCTTTCGGGGTCGATAAATTAAGAACCAGTTACGCACTGGGGTCGATGTAATCGACTTAATCCCTTTGTCTGTCCTTGTTTGTCCCCTCTGTGTGTAGCCCCTTGTGGACAATAAAGAAATAAGAAACATTAGCACGCCAGGCTAAATGCTTAGCGGTATTTCGTCTGCCGTTACGTTCTGAGTTCAAATTCTGCCGAGGTCAACTTTGCCTTTCATCCTTTCGGGGTCGATTAAATAAGTACCAGTTACGGACTGGGGTCGATCTAATCGACTTAATCCGTTTGTCTGTCCTTGTTTGTCCCTTCTGTGTTTAGCCCCTTGTGGGTATTAAAGAAATAGGTATTTCGTCTGTCGTTAATTCTAAGTTCTAATTCCGCCGAGGTCGACTTTACCTTTCATCCTTTCGGGGTCGATTAAATAAGTACCAGTTATTGACAGGGGTCGATCTAATCGACTTAATCCGTTTGTCTGTCCTTGTTTGTCCCTTCTGTGTTTAGCCCCTTGTGGGTAGTAAAGAAATAGGTATTTCGTCTGTCGTTACGTTCTAAGTTCTAATTCCGCCGAGGTCTACTTTACCTTTCATCCTTTCGGGGTCTGTAAATTAAGTACCAGTTGCGTACTGGGTTCGATCTAATCGATTGGCCCTCTCCCCAATAAAACGGCGTGTTATCATCGATGAGGTAGCTGAATCTTCTCGTCAGTGGTGGAGATTGATGGGCGTCCTGCACTCTCTTCGTGCGTCACGCTTGTCTGGCCACGTTTAAACTTATTGATCCACTCATACACACTTCTCCACGGTAGTGTATTGTCACAGTATTGTGCTAAAAGCTTCCGATGAATTTCAGCATCTGACACTCATTCCGATCAGAGAAATAGGATCACTGTGCTTTATTCTCTGGTGCACGTTGCTAGTGGAGCGGCCATGCTTGCACACTAAAAGCCAGAGATAAAAATGGAGCGATCAGGCTCAAACTTCGATCACGTGACCACAACAATGCCAACTATAAGCACGCATGCGCAGCAGGCAGTGTGACAATAATAAAGATATATTATGGCGAAAGTGCGGATAATTTTTCACTTTCCCTTGTGTGTGTGTGTGTATATATATATGTATATATATATATATATATATATATATGTGTGTTGTGTGTGTGTGTATGTGCTTGTGTGTGTGTGTGTGTATACATGGACACATATATGTGTGTGTGTGTGTGTGTGTGTCAGATGTCTCATATTCACAAGCACAACCATGCACGCAAACTGTTTGCATTGAGAAACAGTCCGATTGTGGCCACACTACTGAAATTGGATGGTGAGAGAGAGAGTATCAGAGGAACCTGATCAAGGAGTGCGACCGGATGGGGAGAGGCAGGTCCCCAAACAGAGACACGGTCACAGAGATACAAATGTTTGATGAAGTCTTGATAGAAACCTTCTTAAAATGAATTTATAAAAATTAAACTGTAATTATAGCGTTAATTCCATCTCTTTCGTTCTGAAAATAATTTTTGTGCAAAGGACCTGGTCTCAAATCCGGATATATAAATCCGGAATTAGTCAAAATAAGTAGAACACTAAGCTATTTGAATATCCTTTGGTTTATCTTTCTTTCAACTGTCCCTTCGCTTCAGCTGGGCCTATAAATCACTGTATTAGTGCGCTAGATGTATGAGTGAGTGTGTGCATGCGCGAGCATACATGCGAGCGCACGGGCGTAGACCCATGTCTTTATACGCACGTGCGCGTCCTGGTTCGTTTCGGGCCTCCTCTACACCACACACAAGCATATGTGCGCACGCACACACATATATGGTTTAATGAACACAGTCTACATTTTTGTGTTCTTTGTTGATCTTACTTTTACGGAAAGTATACAATGTGTGTGTAAATAATATATATATATATGTATATATATATAATGTTATATATATATAGTATATATATATATATATATATATATATATATATATATATATATATATATATATATATATATATATATATATATATTATATTAAACTGTCTGCTAAACGTCTTGCACAAAAAGTACTTTCGTTATAATTGGTGCATATTTGACCCAATAATGATATCATTGTGTGTGTGTGTGTGTGTGTATAGACATATTAATGTCCGTGTGTGTGTGTATACAAATATATGAGCGTGTATGTATGCGTATACGTATTTATGTATGTATTATATATGCATAAGCATTCATGTATATATATACATACATAAACACATACACACACACACACACACACACACACACACACATACACACATATATATATGAATGTGAGTGTACATTATTATGTACGTATACGCATCCCTATATACATAAACGTATTCATATATCTAGAGCATTTACAGGCAAATCTATTCTCCTTATATAACCACACAACGACAAAGCTATGAAGGATGGATAAGGTTTTATAATTTTTCCGTTTCTGTAGATGCTAACTTCTCAAAGGTTGTCTTATCTGCGCCAGACTACGTCCGACCTTTGTAGGTAACTTTCCACTATCTATGTCCTCTAGAAGAGCCCATCAGAAATTCCTTAGACTCCCATACCATTTTGGCAAACTTTCAGATGAAATTATCGTTACCGAACTATAACTCTCCTACCCAAAATGTTCATATATATATATATATAGATAGATAGATAGATAGATAGATAGATAGATAGATAGATAGATAGATAGATAGATAGATAGATAGATAGATAGATAGATAGATAGGTATATAGATAGATATAGATATATAGATATATAGATATAAAGATTGATAGATACATAGATATAGATATAGATACAGATAGGTAGATAGATGGCTTTAGATATAGATATGCCTATAGATATAGATATGTACATATATATATAATATATATATAATATATGTATGTATATATATATACATATACATATACATATATATATATATATATATATATATATATATATATATATATATATATTATACTTATGCATATGTACATGGACTACATACGTATATATGCATATGTACCTAATATACTACATATACACATGTATATATATATATATATATATATATATATATATATATATAGAGAGAGAGAGAGAGAGAGAGAGAGAGTGAGGTGGGATTGTATATGTGTATGTATTTGTTGTATCTATGTCACTATACACACACATTCACGTGTTTGTGCGTGTATACCTACTGATATACATACATATATAAGGCTGTTTGTGTGTAAATATTTCCTCGGCAGATTTCTCTTATTTTCCTCTTTACACTTCGCCCTATTACCATTCTTTTGCATCTCACCACTTCCTGCACTGCTACATTTTTTTTACCGTACACGCCGCACACACACACACACACACACACACACACACACACACACACACACACACACACACACACACACACACACACACACACACACATTCAATTATACATGCACATTGAGACATACCTTAACTAATAAGCACATACACGTGGATACACACAGGCATTCACACGCATACGCTTACGAATACACAATTACAAGCGCGCGCGCGCGTGCGTATGTGCATATGTGCCTGAATGTCTTTGCCTGTGTGCGTTTATTCACACCTATGCACATGCACAGGAAAATTTTACATATGTGTGGATGAGTGTGTGTGTGTGTGTGCGTGCTAATATCACGCTATAATTAACGTTCTACTTTTCAAATATATTATACCATTACACACACATACACATATATTATATATAATATAATAATATAATATATATATATATAATATATATATATATATGTAAATATATATATATATATATTACACAATATATATATACATATATATATATATATATATATACAAATGTATGCGTATATATAATATATATATATATATATATATACAAATATATGCGTATATAAAAGCCTGTTTGTGTGTGTTTCATTGGCGACATATTTTTGAAAGGATAAGCGAGTATTATCAGTAGATGGATTTGCCCAATTATAAGAAATGCGATATTTTTAAACCTCTCGTCCTCTCTCGCTCATTCACTTTTTCTTTCTCTCTCTCTCTCACACACACACACACGCGCGCGCATGCTCACTCACACACGGTATAGTTTATACTATATTATCTGGATGGATATAATTCTTTTCCTCACAATTCTCTCCTTGAATCTACAAAGATCAAAATCTAGAACAGCTGCCGTTAGATTTTCTCCAAGAATAGAAAGAAATAGTTATTTCAAAACTTTTACGTAACTAGTAACTCCTCCTCCTCCGCCACCGCCTCTTTACTCTGCATCTAGTTGTTGGTGTTTTTAATATTTTGACACCTTGGCGTTTCTTTCCAACTTCAAAAAAATCTCTGACTGGTTTAAACGTCTGTGTTGAGATCGTTAACAATTCGATCATAATTCGTTATTGCTCCTTCTCACGGAAGTGACATTTCTGCAGAGGTCATCTTTCTTTCCATCCTTCCGGCATCCATAACATAATTTCCTGTCAAAATATTGGGGCCCTTCCAATCGATTCCATAGAAGATATTCAATAAATATACGAAAGTAAAAGGTAAAGCTAACACCTGGACGTTGCTGTGTCGGGTCTTGGGCGTCATAGGGGTCGGTTTCCAGGGTTCCATGGAGTATGAGTGACCGGAATCACAATATATACACCACTGGACAGGACCCCGGTCCGTCATAAGATCTCTCATTTAAAACTGAGTGGAGTGGAACAACGTGTAATGAAGTTTTTTGCTCAAGAACTTAACACACCACTCGGCCCAGAGATCGAAACCACCATTGCAAGATTGGATTGTGAGTGAAGCATCCTAAGCACTTGACTGATACATTATTTTATCAACCGGAAAGGATGAAAGACAAAGCTGAGCTTAGCGGCCTTGAAATTCAGAACGTATAGAGATGCAAGAGACCCTGCTGACCATTCTGCCGCACGTGCTAACGACTCTGCCAGCTCGCCGCCCTCATCTCATTATTCTACCCAAACATTTTTTTTTTCCAAATATCCAGTTTCTTGAACAGAGTCGCAAAGATTTCCTTACTTTCCGTTAAACCGTTTTTCAATGCACGGTCGGAGGAAACATCGCTGTGCTGTAGCCAACTGTTATGACGATTGCAAACCCATTGACTTGCAACTGGGATGTAATAATCCCGTCATCTGTTGATTAACTTGGCCGCCACCAGCGCCTCGTCAGTATTTGAGGCGGCGAGCTGGCAGAAACGTTAGCATGACGGGCGAAATGCGTAGCCGTATTTCGTCTGCCGTTACGTTCTGGGTTCAAAATCCGCCGAGGTCGACTTTGCCTTTCATCCTTTCGGGGTCGATAAATTAAGTACCAGTTACGCACTGGGGTCGATGTAATCGACTTAATACCTATGTCTGTCCTTGTTTGTCCCCTCTGTGTTTAGCCCCTTGTAGGTAATAAAGAAATAAGTATTTGAGTTCAGAGCGCAAAGAGCTGGAACGAATAAGACATTTTATCTGACGCTGTAACGATTCCTATACTTTCTAACATAATTTATTCATGGTGAAGATAATGGTGAAGTCGTTATTGTTTATCTTGATGTAGTTGCTGTCGTTTAGACGAAGCCCAAACGAGTAAATTTGTTTGTAAAAGCATTCAGTCCTTGACTATTCCACAGTTTTCTACATCAAGGCGCACGTTCTCTAATAGTTCATTTTTTTAAGACAAGGTAGGATTTTAGAAGGCAGTTAAGCAGTTTCTTCTATCTTTTATTGAATCGACTCAGTACAGATTTATTTCATTGGCTTATATCCATGATAGAAGGCTTAGAAATATGCTTCATTTTGAAATAAAAAGAAAAGCACAAAGCCGACTCCCAGCCTTGCCTTTATCATTTACCGAACGTCACTCGTCACTGAGTCTATCTCTTTTTGTTTCTTTTGCAAACACATCAACATATCCATGGATCATTTGCATTATAATCTTGGCTGTCAAATTATGAGTAATTAGATCAAATACTTTATGGTTTGTGAATCAATATCTCAAAATAATTACGAAATATACTCCACCAAATGAAATGTTCTACATCGACTCAAAGTAACATAATCATTATGGGATACAGATAACATCCACGAGTGTAAAGCGATCTGAGAAAAGCTGACGAGATCCATTTAAGTTGAAATCTTGATACATCAATTGTTAAACCGATCTATTTTCCTCAAGAGTTGTAGCTTCAAAAGTTGTTAGAAATCTATAACATTGTACTGTATGAAGTTAGCTCCGCACTCTCCCTCTCTCTCTCTCTCTCCTCCATATATGTGTGTAACAGTCTGTGTGAGCATGCTTCCTAAGACTGGTCACATCTCTCATAACAAGACTGCGTCGTTTTGAGTTGTAGCCTTAATTTGCGACCCGGATCAACAAGATAACCTGCTTTGACAGGCTTCACTGTCACATGCGTTTTGAACAGATTTCCATTGTTAAAATAATCAAGTTTTGTCGTTTCTTCCTCCTTTCACAAACCATACTTGACAGTTATATAAGTTGAATAAAATCACTGACAAGGAGGCCGCGGCAATCTTCAAGAACTGGAACGAAGATATTGGTAACCAGATAAATCTCTTGATCAATTCTTGCCTAAACATTATTTGGAAGGATGTGGATAAGCTGTCAGAGTAGTATGATCTTGACATTGAAATGAGTAGAATGTGGGTCATAAATGTAAAAAGGTAGCGATAATAATTGAAGTAGAAATCACCATAAACCAAATAGGAAGAAAAGAGCATGAAAGCAAAGTCGTATTTACAACTGGATATACATATCAAAATGCAACTCTTCTAGACATAGCTCATATCCTACACAAAACAGTTTCCAATTGTCTTTCACATCTTGAACAATGTACTATCTTCGCAGGACACATATTTCTTTTTACGGAATAAGACAATTTGGCGCAGCAGTTAAGACGCTGATGATTTGGCATGGCTAACTGGAGGTAAGGCTTGTTTGGGCGACAGTAAGTTTTTTTGGCATTGAAGGCAAACATACGCGTGCACGCAGAGATATACGCATACAAGAGGAAGGGAGAGAGAAAGGGGGAAGTGAGATTGTTGAAATTTATTAATTGATCATGATTCACATAAAAACTTCCCGTCACGCACGCATAAAGACAAATATACACACACAAAGAGAAAGAGACAGGGGCAGAGAGGGAGAGAGAAGTGAAAGAATGGGAAGAGCATTAAATTAAGAGAAACAGTAAGTCAGCGTCGAATAAATAATATATTTCTTTACTACCCACAAGGGGCTAAACACAGAGGGGACAAACAAGGACAGACAAAGGGATTTTAGTCGATTACATCGACCCCAATGCGTAACTGGTACTTAATTTATCGACCCCGAAAGGATGAAAGGCAAAGTCGACCTCGGCGGAATTTGAACTCAGAACGTAACGACAGACGAAATAAGGCTACGCATTTTGCCCGGCGTGCTAACGTTTCTGCCAGCTCGAATAAATAATAGGTGTCAAAACGCTTGTTCTAATCTGCAATACCTGGCACTGTAACACCAAGAAATCGTGCAGCATATCTTCTATAGTTTCCCCCCGTAAATGCGACTCTTGAAATTTGTAGATGTGTAAAATTGGCGAATAACGATAGAGTTAACTGACAAACGTGCATTTAACGAAACCAACACACATGAAATACAAAATTAAGTAGAAAGAACTAAGTTAAGCAACAAGGAAATAAAAGATTTACCGAAGGTTGTATATTGATTTGTACAAGACTGGTTTGAGGAGAACAAAACTAATTGCACACTAAAAGATTATCTAGAGCACTATATATAAATATATGTACAAAAATATATACATATACATATGTATGCTAACACACACATATACTTTTGTTTTAACTCCATGTGTGTATCTGCGTGTGTCTGTGTGTGTGGAGGGGTGGAATTGGAACAAAAGTTCGCACCGTTTCTCCAGTAAAATTCATAAACACTATTTCATTACTTGTACATAGCTTTATTCAACGGTATATGTCCCCTTATACGAAGGCGGAGAGCTGGCAGAAACGTTAGCACGCCGGGCGAAATGCTCAACGGTATTTCGCTTGTCATTACGTTGTGAGTTCAAATTCCGCCGAGGTTGAATTTGCCTTTCATCCTTTCGGGGTCGATAAATTAAGTACCAGTTACGCACTGGGGTCGATGTAATCGACTTAATACCTATGTCTGTCCTTGTTTGTCCCCTCTATGTTTAGCCCCTTGTGGGTAATAAAGAAATAGGTATATGTCCCCTTATATTCCACTAACTTTCGTCATCTTCGAGGCGGTTCATGACAGCAACCTCCCAGGGTTTGGCATCTTTCTTGGTCAGGAACTTCTCTAAATGTTTTTTACAGTCTTCCAAATAATTGAAGTTCTTCTCATTAAGAGAATTTTGCAGAACTCAAAATAAATGGTAATTACGAAGGTAGAAAGTCAGGTGAATGTTGTGCCAATTTCTGCCAGGTCAGGAAGGAAACATACGAACCAGCGTCGTCCTGGAGGAAAACGACACCATTCCGATTGGCCAATTCTGGATGTTTTCCATCGATTGCTCCCTTTAATGGGTCCAACTGAGAACGATAATTGTCTGAATTCAATGTCTGTCATTTTGCAAGGAGTTCCTAATACACAATGCACTTCCAATCTCACCAGATATAAAGCATCACCTGCTTCGGATACTGACCAGCTCTTAGAAGGATTAAAAGTGGTTCGTTTCTATTGCTTCTACCTTTTC
>NW_021835674.1:0-7500 GCF_006345805.1 Octopus sinensis
ACCAGTTTAGATATTTCTTTTGCAATTTCTTTTTTTTATAATTTTCATTTTACTTGTAACTACACCTTTTCTGTTTTAAAAGCCATAAAAATTCATTTTTGAATAGGTATTGTGTTCTGGAACGAACAGCCCAAGGAAAATCTAAGCTAAGAGCACTACGAAAACAAGGACGGGAAAAACGGAGAAATGGTTTACAAATACAAATGCAAGCAACAAGACATTAACAACAGGTGTCTTTCGACTAAGGACGAATTAAACTAAGTTGGCGTGTGTGGAAGTGAAGCCTTACAGCAGGGGCATAAGAGGAGACAGGCAACGGAAGGAATATAGTCGTTGCACGGATGGTATTTATGTGTGTATGTGTGTATGTATGTATGTATGTATGTAAGTATGTATGTATGTATGTATGTATGTATGTATATATGTATATAACTACATATACATATATATTTGTTGTAGCTTCATAGAAATATAATTGTATATGCACACATGTACACAAGCAAAATGAGGCTATTAAACTCTATCTGTCTATATTTCTGTCTGTGTGTCTCCCTCTCTCTCACACGCACAAAAACATGCACATACGCACGCGCACATGCATCCACGCATATCGTATGTATATAAGCATGTTTCTGAAATTTATCATATACATCAGTTTGTGATGATAGAAGAGTAACTGACTCACTGATGGGATTCGAAAATCTCCAAAATTATGTTCAATATTTTTTGTGTATTTGTGGGGGTATTATACATACATATATTACATACATGCGTTCATGCATAGATACCTACCTGCATGCATACTTAGATACATACATAAGTACTTACAACCTGCTATCATTCCTATAGAATACCTATGAGATGTCGGCAGTATACATGGTAATGAAATAACCAAGCGGAAGCAACGTAAGCGGAAAGCAAAATGTATAGAAAACATCAATGCTCTGCTCCACCATTTTGGATGGTTAACCACGATAACAAATTTTAAAGGAAAAAAACGAAGTTTACACCTGATCAATTACAACTTATGCAGAAATAATAAATCTCTACAGTGACTCGTCACGCCAAGCTGTTGAAGGGAAGCTAATATTTCTAAAAAACGAACTGAACTGAGCGAAAAATTTGGCTATCGTAAGAAACCTTTTAGTGAGTCAGTGCAAATGAGAAGTTTGCTTTCAATCTACAGCCATTATGTAGGGAAATGAGGAAGGAAAATATTACTATCAAGAAAAGGCCCTTCCCAAGAAGCTCTAGAATCATTCTGATCTAAAATCTAGAATGAAAAGAGGGATTTCAACCTTAATGCATCGATGATAAAATTAGTTACTAGAGTATACTGTACCAACATTGACAGCAAAAGGCAGGCACTTGTCCGGAAACTTTCACTTTAGTTGTTGGCAAACTGTAAGACTTGATTATGTGGGTTGGAGACCCACGAGCAGTGGTGTTCTTGAAACCCCAGTAATCTCAGTAATTTGTTCCGACCAGAGAAAGAGAGAAAAAGAGAAAGGAAGGAGAGAAAGACCGAGAGAAACAGAGAGAGGTAACATGAGAGAGACGGGGAGGAAGAGAGAGAGAAAGAAATAGTACAACTTCTGGCAGTTGAGTGTTCAGTTATCAGAGCTTACTATTAGTCTTTCAGCCTCTCCAAGATCTCTCATGTTATCTCTCTTTGTTTCTCTCGGTCTTTCTCTCCTTCCTCTCTCTTTTTCTCTCTTTCTCTAGTCCGAACAAATTACTGAGATTACTGAGGTTTCAAGATCACCACTGCTCGTGGGTCTCGAACCCACATAATCAAGCCAATATCTTCCAGATCCATATATAGTTACTCTTTTACCTGTTTAAGTCATTTGACTGCGGCCATGCTGGAGTAGCGCCTGAAAGCGTTTAGTCAACTACAGGACTTATTCTTTGTAAGCCTAGTATTTACTCCATCGGTCTCCTATGCTGGAGCGTTAATTTACGGGGACGTAAACACACCAACACCGGTTGTCAAGTGATGGTCGGGGCACAAACACAGACACAAAGACACACACACATATATGTATACACCCCCCACACACATATATATATATATATATATATACTGGATATATATATATATATTTATATAGGTAGTTCTTCATCTCAGTTGTCTAAGAGAATATCTAATCATTACTCTACATTTAGGCATATCAATAAACGTAACAATACAGAGCTTAGTAAATTAATCTGGTATCTAAAAGATCATAATATACGATTTAATTTGGAATGGAATATTCTCTCTATTTCTTTACCTTATGACAAAGTTAAATCTTTTTCCTCCCTTTGTAATAGTGAAATATTTTTTTTATCCTATTCTCAAAGAATTCCTTTGTAAATACCTTTATAGAACGCACTTACCGTTGCAAACATTGGAAGAAACATACCTTTTGTTCCTATAAGTAATTTCTACCATTCTATATAATTTGACCTTTGATTGTCTTCTTACATTTCACTTCCACTAAATATATCTAATTCCACGCTTTTAAGCTTTATTCTAATTCACCTATCGGTCTATATTTCTCCACTATTAGTTTTTCTGCTAATTTCTTTCTTTCTTCTCCTTCTCTTTCTATAAGCTACCTTTGACGTTATATCTGTTAATGATTTTAAAAAAACAACAACTTAATAGCGTTCCCTTCATCATATACGCAGTCATTCACCTTCGCAAGTGGGACCAAGTTAGAATTTTTTTCAGATCGAGTAGCCTATCCCACTCAAAAGATCCTGAATGAGGCTTGTTTAAGGATGTTTCCAGAGGTGAATGTTTCAAACCCCAAAGAATTCCTCTCAACACATAACTATGTTGCTCCCTCACTACTTCTACTCATAATCAGAGATGCACATATCGTCAGCCACCAAGAGACATGTTCGACTGGCTAAGGTCAAACGACTGACAAGCAGATCTTCTTCTTCTTCTTCTTTTCTCTTCTTCTTCTTCTTTTTCTTCTTCTTATTCTCTTCTTCTTTTTCTTCATCATCTTCTTCCATTATTGTTGGTGGTTGTTGTTGTGTTGTTATATATTATATTATTATTATTATTATTATTATATTATTATCTATTATTATATTATTATTATTATTTCTCATAATTTCAGAGTCTGGCGCAGATTTTAAGGCGTTCGCGACATGCGATTTCAGTGAGTCTGCCTTCCTAACTTGAAGGAAACGTGCATTCCAACAAAAATTCGAGCCGCGACTAATGGTCGACGAAAACCGTAGAAGCGAAGGCCCCAGCGGTAAAAGAAGAAAAATCAGTAGCTATAGTCATAGTAACAGCTGCGGTATTATTATTATTATTATTATTATTATTATTATTATTATCATTATCATTATTATTATTATTATTATTATTACTACTACTACTACTACTACTACTACTACTACTACTACTACTACTACTACTACTACTATATTTATTATTAGTAGTAGTAGAAATAGTAGAAGTAGTAGAAGTAGTAGTAGTAGTAGTAGTAGTAGTAGTAGTACTAGTAGTAGTTGAAGGTAGATGGAAGTAGGAGGGGAGTGTTATAGAATATGTAGTATGGGAGTGTGTAGATGTATATCGATGGAATGAGGAGTGCGGGGGGGGGCGACACGTGACACTTGTTCAGCCGAGCTTTGTTGCAACAATAGACAACAGCAGCCCCACTTCCTCACCTCCCATCTCTGTCTTCAACCATCGCTTCCTCATCACCATTACTACCACTACCATCACTACCACCAACATCTCCTCAACCACCCTCATCATCGTCGTCCCCACCACTACCACCACCACCACCACCACCACCACAAACATAACAATTACCATGACGATGACTTGCCACAACAACTCCACCAACACCACCACTATCACCACCAGCACCAGTACCACCATCATCATCATCATCATCATCATCATCATCATCATCATCATCAGCTGCAGCAGCAGCAGCAGCAGCAGCAGTACTAGCAAAAACGCTACCACTATCATTATCATCGCCACCATTCTTCATTAAGAAGAAAAACAATGAATAGATAATTAAAAAAATTTTAATGAAAGAAATGAAATAAGAAAACTTTGAGGAAAAGAAGAGAGGAAAAAAGAAGGAAAAAATAAGAAGGAAATTAAATGAGAAAAACAAATGTGAATGAGAGATGTAGGAAGGAAGGAGATATGTTTGGAATATGGAATAGAAAAGATTGAAGGAGAAAATATAGAAAGAGAGACGATGAAGAAAAGAAAGAGAGAATGAAGAGCTATAAAGAATGGCGACAGTGTGAAAGAGAGCTAGAGGAAAGGATAAAGAAAAGAAAGATAATGAAAGAAGGAATGAAGAATAATTGATGGGAAGAGTTGAATGACGAGTAGAATGAAAAAGTATTGAGAATATAATTTTGTGGAGAAGTGGGCAAAAGAAAAGGAAAAGATGCGAAATAAGATGGAGTAAAGAAAAGATAGAAAAAAAAATTAAATGACATATATAAAAGAGTTGGGAGGAAATAAAATGGACGAAACGAAACGAAAATCAGTGTTTTTTTTTTTAGAAAATGGCGGAAGTGGAAAAAAAAAGCAATGGAACGAAAGAAAGAAAAACTAAAAGAAAGAAAAAATGAACGAAAGTAGAAAGAAATCCAGAGAGAAATCAAATAAAGTAGGTGTGTGTATGTAGAGGGTGTGTAAAGGAGAGAAAGAGAGAGAAAAAGAGAGAGAGATGGTGAGTGAATTGATAACATTTTCTTAAGCCATTGACACAATGAATATCGTCTGTCTTGCAAACACCTCCTGGACACTAACGTACATTGTAATGGCTGCTGAGCAAAGATCTTCTCACCGGAAGTGACTGCCGTAGCAAATTAAACGTGCAATGAAATAGTTAGCTTGCAGCTAGTTAAGTTTGTTTACACTGCACTAGATATTTGTCTTTTTCTGGTTTTATAAGCCTATTGGGCCGTGATTTTTCAATTGGTCACCGTGTCTATATATGCGTGGTTATTGGTGATGTATGTGTGTGTGTGTGTGTGTGTGTGTGTGTGAGTGAGGGTGTCTAGTTGTACATAGTAGATGAGAAAATGTGCGTATATACATGATTGTGGTTTTACATTACATTTAAACACATTCACGCGCACGCGTAAACGCAGCCAAATATGTGTATAATGTGTGTATAGGTTTGAACCATTTGCGTGCGCACATGCAGGTTACATATGCACGTGTATGCATCTATACGTAAATAAGAACGTACACACACACTTACTTAAGTACATACCTAGATACATGTGTATGTATATCTTGTATATACATCCTCCGAGTGTGTGTGTGTGTGTGTGTGTGTGTGTGTGTGTGTGTGCATTTGTGTGTGTATTCTATTGTCAAAAGTTATTGAATTACGGTTTCGTGGGGTTTTTTTTCTTTTGTATCAAACCTTGTGAAATTTCTCATTTGTAATGGAAACGATTTCGCAGCAACAAATCAAGGTTGAAAAGGAAAGACACAAAAGTGATAAAAAGTGGTTTTAATGGCGAAAAAATGACATAAGATATATGATTTATTTATAAAGACTAACAAACACCATCCCCCACCCCCATCATAAAGAACAAAAATATTTTTGAACACATCGAAAAGTGTGATTAACTTTTCATCATTAGAGTTAAAATCGCCTTTTCTGATTCGTTTGTATGGTATACCAGGAATACTCACCTATTTAGATAAATAGCGTAATTAATTAATTGATTAATTAATAAGCTGACAACCATTTAAGCAAATATTTTCATGATCAAAGTTTTTGCGGTTCGATCTTATTTTAGCAACAGAGAGAGCGAGATGGATAGATAGATAGATAGATAGATAGATAGATAGATAGATAGAGATAGATAGATAGATAGATAGATAGATAGAAATGTAAATAGATAGATAGATAGACAGACAGATAGCCAGATTGATAGATAGAAAAGATAGATAGATAGATAGATAGATAGATAGATAGATAGATAGATAGATAGATAGATAGATAGATAGATGCAAAGAGAGGGAGAGAGAGAACGAGAGAGAGGGAGAGAATTTGTATCTGGTCTACTCATCCTATAGCAACATCGATGTTCTGCTATCAGACCGCATATTAAATGGAAAGATCCCAAAGAAGTTTTGCAGCATTTTATCTGTGTGTATGCTGGGAGTTCAAATTCTGCCGAGGTTCACTTTGCCTTTCATCATTTCGGGGTCGATAAATTAAGTACCAGTCGAGCATTTGAATCGATGTAATGAAATAGAAAAAAATTGGGACATTCTGCCCATAACAGAATGGAATATTTTAGTCAGCACAGGTTTCAAAGTGACTCAAGGGGCAAGAGTTTCGTTCATGCCACTCATCAAACTGGTTTCGATTAAAAGTAACATGAACGAAGATCTGGGTTCTTGAGTCACTTTGTGACTTCTGGCAATCATTTAATCAATCAATTCAATGATGCCATTGATATGAAAAGTCAATGAAAAATTAATGGCGCAGGAGGGGCAGTGTGGTAAGTAGCTTGCTTACACATGGTTCCGGGTTCAGCCCCACTGCGTGGCACCTTGGGCAAGTGTCTTCTACTGTAGCAAATCGACCCCAGGACTTATTCTTTGTAAGCTTAGTACTTATGCTATCAGTCTTCTACTATAGCCTCGGGCCGACCAAAGCCTTGTAAGTGGATTTGGTTGACGGAAACTGAAAGAAGCCCGTCGTATATATGTATATGTATATATATATATATATGTGTGTGTGTGTGTGTTTATGTCTGTGTATGTTCCCCCAACATCGCTTGATAACCGATGCTAGTGTGTTTACGTCACCGTAACTTAGCGGTTCGACAAAAGAAACCGATAGAATAAGTACTTGGCTTACAAATAATAAGTACTTGGCTTACAAATAATAAGTCCTTGGGTCGATTTGCTCGACTAAAGGCGGTGCTCCAGCATGGCTGCAGTCAAATGACTGAAACAAGTAAATTGTATAATTGAAGCGTGATGAATTGAAATGTAAAAATTTGAAACAAATAAACTAAAAAAAAACACCAATAATATAACTAAATAATATAAGTTACTGTTTAATAGTATTCTCCATTTCTCCATTAAAAATGGGAGACAACTTTGATTTTATTTCAGTCTTATGTCAACCTCCTCAGCAAAATTTCCCTCCCCATCAATCCCGCACACACAAACACATACACACACACACACTTACACACACGCATGCACATACATGTACCTGAGTCTGTGTGCATATGTATGTATGTATGTATGCATGCATGTATGTATGTATGTATGTATGCATGTATGTATGTATGTATGTATGTATGTATTATGCATGTATGTATGTATGTATGTATGCATGTATGTATGTATGTATGTATGTATGTATGTATGTATGTATGTATGCATGTATGTATGTCTCTGTGCTTTAATACACTTGTATACATGTGTGTATACTTGTCTGCGTGTGCGTTTAATACAACACACTTCTATGT
>NW_021835674.1:12500-25643 GCF_006345805.1 Octopus sinensis
CCAAAATTATTTCTATACAGTTTGTTCAACTATTTCTTCTCACCATAGACACATTCATATAATGCCCATGCGCAGTCACACACGCGCGCGCGCGCGTATACATAAGGCGCACAAACGCAATCACGCGTGCGAGTATCTATCTACATACATATACATACAAGCATGCATACACATATATATACATACATACACATGCACATACATACATACATACATACATACATACATACATAGATACACACATGCATAGATACATACATACAAGCATACATACAAATATACATACAAATATACATACATACATACTTACATACATACATACATACATACATACATACATAGATACACACATATACATACACACTCGCATGCGCACACGCTCCACTCCATTTTTACAGAGAGAGAGAGAGAGAAAGAGAGAGAGAGAGAGAAAAAGAGAGAGAGCGAGGCACACGTCTATATATACACCCGTCATACAAACAAATAAGCAACGCCAACGATTAAACCAACAAATATATAAAACAAACAAATAATAATATAAAAAAATAAATAATAAATACACTATTTTATTGAGAGAAATGTTAAAATAAAATAAAATAAATGGAAAAAATAATAAAATAGAATAAAAGTGAAATAAAAAATGTCAACCGGAAGTCGATTCAGCAGGCGATGAAGGCTTTTTCCAGATTGGTACAGGACGTGACTAGATGTGTTTGCGTGCGTATATGTATGCGTGTGTGTGTATGTGTATGTGGTATGTCTGCATGCGTATATGTGTTGCACATGAATGCGTGTGCTGTGAGTATTGTATATGTATGTGTGTATGTGTGTGCGCGTGTGTGTGCGTGTGTGTGGCGCGTGTGCTTCTGTGCATGGCTAAGGTTTGAGAAGCTTAAAAGGTTAAAAGTAAAACAAATAACGAAAAAGGAACGAAAAACCAAAAATAAAAAAAAGGCTCTAAATCCTGATAAAAACAACGAAAATAACGTGTCCGATACATGATGCAAGCGTAAATGGTAGCCAAGCAGGAGAGGAAGAGGAATGAAACAGACAGGAAAGGAATATTAGATGGAGAGAAAGAGAGAGAGAGAGAGAGAGGGGGAGAGAGAGAGAGAGAGGGGGTGCTGGGGAGAGAGCATAGTGTCTGTTGTTTTATCGCGTCCATTTATCATCCATGGTGATGGCGGATTCTTCGCTTTTCAATGTCATTCATTCACACTGACGTTGCAAGTAACTCGTACAGTATGCTTGTATGTATGTATGTATGTATGTATGTATGTATGTATGTATGTATGTATGTATGTATGTATGTATGCATGTATGCATGCATGTATGTATGTATATGTGTGTATGTATGTATGTATGCATGTATGTATGTATGTATGTATGTATGCATGTATGCATGCATGTATGTATATGTGTGTATGTATGTATGTATGCATGTATGTATGTATGTATGCATGTATGTATGTATGTATGTATGTATGCATGCATCTATGTATATATGTTTGTATATGTATGATTCTATGAATGCAGGCATGTGTCTATAAATGTGTGGATTAACTTTAAGAATGTTTGTACGCACAAAATGCACGTCCGTATGTATGTCTGTGAATATGTCGGATTCAGCTTCACAGCGTGGAACCTTGGGCAAGTGTTTTCTACTATAGCCCAAGAACCGACCAAAACCTTGTGAGTATATTTGGTATGCGGAATCAGAAGGAAGCCCGTCGCATATCTATATCTGTGTACCGTAAATCCTCGAGTATAGTCCGCTCTTGAGTATAATACGCAGGGGATTTTTAGGGGGCTGTACCTCTGAAAAACCTAAACCTTGTGTATAATACGCATCTCTTCTCTAACTTGAGTCAAGGTGTCCTTGGTTTGTAAAACTGTATACGCTAACGTCCTTTATTATTATTGTATATATAACATAATGCAAACGTGTAGCTTTTTTGTGCATTTTGTTTGCAGAAAATAAAGAAATAACAGTAATAACGTTTAAGAAATGTTGCTTATTGAAAATTATGGATGATTCTTTTATGACTTCATTGCTTTCAGCCTTAGCTTAAGGTATTTTCACGCCCGACATCACAAAATGCGTCTGAATACACATAACCAGACAGCAAATAAAGACTCGGACATTGCTCAGAAAATAATTTTCATTTTTAACCTCGTACGCACTAGGGATTTTGACCTTTAAATTTGGGGGAAAAAATGCTGATTATACTCGAGGATTTACAGTATTTATATATGTATGTGTGTGTGTGTAACTCGAGATATAGGTCCGCGGCTATTGGAGTCTCGCGAGAGGTCTATAACGCTAAAGCGCTTTATGGATAAGATACTATTGGACAGTCTATAACCAAACATATAATTAGCTTCCTGTAAATATATGCATATATATATATACAGTAATCCCTCGCCATATCGCGGTTCACCTATCGCGGTTTATTACTTAAGCTTCCGTCGATTCCTCTGTGGTGTTACTTTGTATTTATAATAAAATAAATATATTCAAATTACATAAATAATAATATATATATATATATATATACAGTACAGTACGGTTTTCACTTCGCGAATTTTCACTTATCGCGGGGGGACGGGGTGAGTTGGAACGTAGCATCCGCGATAGTCGAAGAATTACTGTGTGTGTGTGTGTGTATATATATATATATATATATATATCACCGTGATCACCGTGACCGACCAGGCTATCAGATGTAGCTACACATCGCTGGTCACAATGCGCTTCGCATTGTTTTAGCCTTCAAATGATGCCACCCCGCTGGCTAAGCGAGCAGGCCATATATATATATATATATATATATAATAATAAATATTAGGGAATGAATCCAAAATTACAGGGAAAAATCAGATTTAGGGTTAAATCCAATTTTATAATAAAATATTATATAATATATTCGAGACAAAACCACTATTTTAAAACCAAACAAGGAAAGACTTAATCAATACATAAAATTTTAATATAAATTAAATTAAATAATTGTAGTGGCGGTTTATTTAATTAAATTTATATTAAAATTTTATGTATTGATTAAGTCTTTCCTTGTTTGGTTTTAAAATAGTGGTTTTGTCTCGAATTATATTATATATATATATATATATATATGTTTATATACACATACACACATACATATGTGTGTGTGCCTGCGGGTGCGTGTGTGTCTTTGTGTTTGTCCTCACCAACGACTGACAACTGGTGTGGCTCGTTAACGTCGTCGTAACTTAGTGGTTCGGCAAAAGAGACCGGGTCAATTTGTTCGATTAAACCCTTCCAGGTGGTGTTCCAACATGGCTGCCGTCCAACAAATAAAGGATAGAAAATATACATATATATATAGTCTTTTAGGCTTTCATTTGTTTCAGTTATCTGACTGCGGCCATTTGGGAGTACCCACATTGAAGGGTTTTTTAGTCGAAGAAATTGTCCCCAAGACTCATTCTTTATAAGCCTAGCACTTATTTTATCGTCATATTTTGCTGAACTGCTAAGTTACAGGAACGTAAACGATGGGGAGGAGGCAAACACACATACGCACATTCACACACACAAACGCACACGCACACACACACACGTATACGATGAGCTTCTTTCAGTTTCATCTACTAAATCCACTCACAGGGCTTTGGTCGACCCGCGGCTACAGTAGAAGACACTTGCGCAAGGTGCCACGCAGTGGGACTGAACCCGGAACCATGTGGTTGGAAAGCAAGCTTCTTATCACACAGTCACATTTGTGTCTACAAATAAATATATATATATATATATTTCAAAATGTGACCATTCAAAATGTGACCACGTGTGTACCGTTGGCGATTTTTTTTCCTCCGTTTTCTCTTCTCTGGATCTTTCCTTTTCCTATGTTTCTGACGAAGAGCTCCGCTCGAAATGTAGAGCCCTCCTTCTTCCCTTCCTTCCTGAGCGTCCAATAATACTATATTTGTTCCACATCCTCGCGTTGTTGTGTTTTCTTTTGGTGTTTTCATGTTTGGATTAACTATATATATATAGAGAGACTGGCCAGGTTGCCAGCTTGCCCGATGGCAAGTGGGCCCCTGCGCCATTTGAATCCATATATATGGGCCCGTGTTAATATCTAAGGGGCCCATCCACTCAAGTTTGGGAATTTTTCATTCACTCCTGAAGAATGCATTAATTATTTCAGCCTGGCTGTGTTTGTAAACAGTTGAAAAGAATACTTTTAACAAAACAGAAAAAAAAAAAATTAAATGATAGCATTGTAGTTGCGGGTGGGCCCCTTGTAGCTGCGGGTAGGCTCTCTTGTAGTTGTGGGTGGGTCCCCTTAATCTCCTGGCAACCAATATTTTTAGACCCAGTCCATCACTCTATATGTATGTGTGTGTTTCCTTTCCTTCTCTTTTATTTTGTTTTACTTCTATTTTTATTCGGTTTTAATTTTTTGGGGACGGACTGTTTTTTTAACTACTTTTGAACTGTTTTTTTGGACATGGCAGAGAAGGAACTTAAAAAGAAGAACTCTGTCTTGGAGCGGGAAATTAACCCACCTAAGTAGTGGTTAAAAGATATGGAGGAGAGGACGGTGGTGGTTAGAACTTATTCTAAAGTTCTTGATTCCATCACCGTCTTCCCAAAACCAGTTTTAGAAAATGAACTGAAAGACTATTTGTCCTCTGTGGAATACATATCCCGTGGTGTCAAGCATGCAACCGTATGGTTGCTGTTTGACCACCGGGAAAAGGTTTGCACATTTGCGAGTCAGCCTTTAGAGGGCAACGAAATTCTGTCCCCCCCCCCACCGTCGTACTGCGGGAGGAAATTAATAAGAGCCTGGGTGTGTGGGTTACCCCCAGGCACCGAGGCGGGTTGGATTGAAGATACCCTCCGACGGGGACTGGGGGATGTCCTTCGAGTTTTTTTAAAAGAGAGTTGAATGTTAATGGAAGAAAAGGGCTACTATTTCTAGCAGATTCACTTCTCACATAGAGGCTCAAGTTTTGACTCATAAGCACCTATGTTAGTCTTGACTGACTTTTAATCAAACTGCTTTAATATCTATTCCATTTCTACACGACTCTGGTGTATTTTAAGAGAGATTTGGCTGTTATTTCTAGCAGGTCGACAAGACCACATAGAAACAAACTCGTTGACGTATATTTAGTTATCTTGTTGTTGTTGTTGTTGTTGTTGTTGTTGCTTAACCCATCATCTCAGCTTTTAATCCACCAGACCCAACCAGCCTCCAGGCTTATATCATTCAATACGTCTTTCAGTTCATTGAAAAGACAGTAAAATGCGATTCGAAAGGTATTTCAACTGCTATTTTTAGCAAACGCAACGACCGCGTTGCGTAGCAGATTCTTCTTTGGTTCACTGTTTAGGTGTGCTTCGGGGGGGGAGTGGGGAGGGAAGATATAGAGGCAGGGGAGAATGAACAGCTGTGAAATAAATAAATAAACAAATTGGGAGGAGGAGAAGGAGGAGGAGGTTTGTTTTAAGTGAATTACGGCACCACGCAGACTGTTGTGCGTTCATTATTCATGCGAAAATTCACGATGGAGTGAACTTGCCGACTGATAAGTCGTGAGTTCGATTCGCGTCACTGACTGCTGATACAGTAGTGCTTGCAGTGCTCCGCTGCACGGACGGTGGGGGCCGTGGTGGCGGTGGCGGTGGCGGTGGCGGTGGCGGTGGCGGTGACGGGGGGTTGGGGAAGGCGAACTCTTCTACTTCTCTTAACTCACTGACCTATGCATGCGTTGGGAAGAATTGATAAATATACAAGATTAGCGGTGGTTGTGATGGTGGTGGTGGTGGTGGTGGTGGTAGTGGCGGCGGTGGTGTTGGTGGTGGTGGTGGAGACGGATGACTGAAGTGGTGTCTGTCCTCGTTGTTGTCCTCGTCGTGGTGGTCGTGGTGGTAATGGTTGCTGGCAGCTGTTTCGTGGGGGCGTCTGAATTATATAGCGGAGCGATGGAACGAAAATGATATAACTCTACAGGTGGTAGTAGTAGCGATAGTAGTAGTAGTAGTGGTGGTGGATTTGGTAAAGTCGGAGATGTTTTACTAAATGTAATGTTGAGATGAAGGGATGAGTAGAGAAGCGTTGCTGCAGATGCTGTAGTTAGTGTAAAATAAAGATTTCCGAGTGCGCGGGGGAAGTCTTCGTTGTTTTTCGATAATTTGTATGTGCGTATGTGTGTATATGTGTGTGTGTATCTGTGTCTGTGTGAGTGCGTGTATTTGTGTGTCTGTGTAACCCTTTAAAATGGAAGATAAGAAAGTTCATTTTCGGTACTTGATGCTTTGGGTACCAGACAAAAATTGTTGCAGCTCGGCTGAGATATGTTACTCCAATCCTCCATATTCACCAGATATTGCTCCTTCGGATTTCCACTTATTCAGGTCTCTGCAGAATAATCTTAATGGTAAAAATTTCAATTCCTTGGATGACGTAAAAAGATACCTTGATGAATTCTTTGTCATGAAACCACCTCAATTCTGGGAAGAGGGTATTTTCAAGTTAAAGGAAAGATGGAGACGCATTGTGCAACAAAATGGTTCATATTTAGTTGATTAAAAATGTAATGGCAAATATTTATTGACCTTTTTCTTTCCTTTAAAAATCGTCACGAACTTTCCGGACAACCCAATATTTCTTTTCTCTGGATAGTCAAAGCATAAAGGGAGAAGCTTGAACGATGAGAAAATAACTATCCTCGAAACATACCTATATGATTCCCAGTTATTTTACTTAAGAGACTATTTGTATGTTTTTTGCATCGCCAGCATTCTCCGTAGCTAAAGTATTCGAATTTTTATCAACATTATAGATACTTTCGGTATTCTTGTTCATAATGTTCTATGTAAACACATACCGCTTCACTAACACTGGAGTTGCCGTAGTTGTAGTCGATATCCTCGTCAGATAATTTTAGCAAGATGTTTATTTAAAGTATTCTTGGTTGGAGAACAGTTGGATAAATCTGTAACCATTATAACACAAGAAGGAAATGTTGGAGTCATGCAGGCGGCGAGCTGGTAGAAATGTTAGCACGCCGGGCGAAATGCTTAGCAGTATTTCGTCGGCCGTTACGTTCTGAGTTCAAATTCCGACGAGGTAGACTTTGCCTTTCATCCTTTCGGGGTCGATAAATTCAGTACCAGTTACGCACTTAATCCCTTTGTCTGTCCTTGTTTGTCCTCTCTGTGTTTAGCCCCTTGTGGGTAGTAAAAAAATAGGTTTGGTCAGCCATCAAAGAACTCACAGGAATCAATCCTTTGTAAATTGTGATACGGGTATTGATCACAACAGAACATGTGCAACCTGTGGAAAGGCGTGGCTTTCAGTTGGAGGATTGGAAAGGCATGTCAAAAGGCCTCATACTGTGGCACCTGTTCCCTCTGCCGGCCAGCACAGCTCTGCATTATGTAATAGAATGTGAAATTTCTTAGCTAGGCTCAAGAGTTATACAAGGGTCCCACATTGCATCATCAATGACTTATTTTAATAGTTCTTTCTAGCAATGGCTTTGCTTATATACGAGAAAGCAGCTGCTATCTATGTGTATATACATACATACATACACACACACACATACATACATAGATACATAGATACATACATACATACATACATACATACATACATACATACATACATACATATGCAAGCACTTCCACAGATATCGGCAAATTGAAAATGGAGAGGTTTTTCTCTCTATTTCTTCAATTATGTGAAAATTCACAGATATACATAAATTATAATGACAAATGTCAAAGAATGGAAATAGAAAATTATTTTAATACTTTATTTACAATCGTTTCGTCATTATTCTTAATACTCAATCTTGCGTCATGCTGTAACAATTCCGTCAAGACTGAAGAGAATTTCTTTAACAGAACGAAAGATAATTTGTATATTATCTGTCACTTCACCTATGGTCATCTGTCTTTTTACGAAAAACAACTTCACAGAATCAGCGGAGGGCGTAGCAAAGAAGGCGGTTTCATCGTAATATGTGGTACTTCAGTGACCACATTTCAGTTTTTGCAATCCAGTTTTAGACAATCCGCAACAACATGACAGCTGTTTCCCTTTGCAATGAAAGTGTTCATAAGACATGGTCCTAGATACACGTTGAACTCATAGGAAACGGATCACGTTTTACTGCTCATCCTTGGATTTTAACTTGTAAATGCTGTGGTCGTAGTTAACATAATAACAGTGACCAGTTATTTGAGGTCCCAAGTTCAAACCTGTACCGTGTCGATTCAAGAGAAACCTAGTCTGATGATGTGTGCACAAATAATTTTCTCGTCACTAATGGGCAAAAATGATAAATGTGCAATAAATAATAAATGACTCACACACATGTGTGTGTATGTGTATGTGCGCGCGCGAGTATGTATATCGATATGTATGTTTATCTAGGTGTGCGTATGTATTTGTACGTGTTAGTTAGTGTGTGTATGTCTATATATGTGAATGTATATATAATTGTGTGAGTACGTATAAATGTCTAGGTAAACTAAATGTGTATATAAATATTTGTGCAAAATATTCAACCTATCTCTCTTTCTCTCTCTCTCTCTCTCTCTCTCTCTATATATATATATATATACACACACACACATACACTTATATTCGTATTTATTGATGTATACACACATTTATACATATATGTATGCATGTATGCATTTCTGTATGTATATCACACACACACACACATATATATATACAAACACACACACACACATATATATATATATATATATATATATATATATAATATATATATATATATATATTACACCCATACGCACACATGCATACTCACATATATGTGCGTGTATATATATATATATTATATATATATATATATATATAGAGAGAGAGAGAGAGAGAGAGAGACAGACAGACAGACAGACAGACAGACAGAAAGAGAGTGAATAACCCGCTCACAGACATAAAATGGATTGATGGACACATTGTTTATATTCACGACTTGTGTTTTGAAACTTAACTCACCTATCTACTTCGACATATGTTTGCTCAGAATACACAACAAACATCAACTCCGTCGATAGAGGGCGCTTAAGTCTCTGATTTCTTTACGTTGACGTAATCCGAAAATCTTTACTCCTCTTTCGCGACTGGTCCCATCTCATGCATGTGTCTTAGTCTGTTTTAGCTTTCTTAATTGAATGAAGAGACGAGTGGACGGAGGGGTGGATGAATAGATGGGTGGACGGGTTGCAGTGATCGATTATTGGATCGATGAATGGTAAGACGAGATCAATGAATCGTACAAACTTGTGACTATATGCGTGAGCTGATGGCGAGCTGGCAGAATCGTTAGCACGTCGCGCAAAATGTGTAGTGACATATTGTCCGTCATTGCGTTCTGAGTTCAAATTCTTTCATTCTTTCGGGAGTCGATAAAATAAGTACCAGCTGTGTACGGAGGTGGGGTAGTAGTCGACATAATCAATTTAACTCCTTCCCTGAAATTGCTGGCCTTGTGCCGAAATTGTATGTATATATATACATATATACATAGACTTACAGACGCCCTTCCCATCACATACACACACACATATATACAGACCTATACATATACACATATACATATACACGCACACATACATACACACACGATGAGTGGGCAAACGAAAAAAGTGGCTGTCAACACATTCGGTAGGAGCTACATATATTATTTAACAGTTTAACTCAGCTTCATGCAACTCAGAGTTTCATATGCTCCTAGAACGAACTGAACTTGTCAGGCGTCTAGAGATCGAGTAACATGATATGAGGCAAATTCAAGATGGCTTCTAGACATTAAACCTCAGTTGGTCAACTCAGGTCACGTAGTGTTATTGGTCTGGAATTGAGATCAGTTATTGTCTTTGTTTTAGGCCAGCGCGGCCGAACAGGATATAGATATGTAGGTCTTGCCGCTATGTCTGGAAGCTGCAATATGGTCAATGGTTTATTTAGCAACATCAGTTCGTTCCATTAGATGCTATATATGGCAGGATGTCGTCGAGGGACAACTAACACTATATTACAAGAGTATTTTCGTGGGAACATCTCCACATTTTTTGATGCCGGATTAAAACCTACTGGTACTAGGTTGGATTGCCTGTATGGTTGAAGCTGTAATCTACACGACCTATCTGTATTGGCCACCACCAATTTGACAAAAGGTGACTTTCTAAACGTATTCCTGGACCTGAAGACCGAGGGGCAAGCATTACCCTTGCACGAAGCCCAACGAGGAAACAGTGTGCATCCATAGAAACATTCTGCCTTTTAACTGCCTTCCCACCGCTGCACTTTTCTTTCTCTCTTTCTCTCTCCCCATCACACGAAGTAACAGTGACGTGCGTCATCGTGACGAGTCAATTTAATGCTACAAGCAATCACTCAATACCTTGCCAATCTATAGATCGATAGATCGAGACTTCATTTGCCTCACACAGCTGCGATTGTAGCCAGTATCGATTTTTTAAAATCTTTTCCCAACTAGAAACGTCTACGTTATTCGCTCACTGATTTCATTTCCACAGACCGGACATCCGCTTCCACTTCAGCAAAGAACGAAGGTGATTAAGATCAATGAAAGAGCCGCTTGACCTGTTAAAAATAGCAGCCACATATAACTGAAGCTAAACATTACTCTCTTAAAACAGAAGAATATATTGGATAATGTAGTCCTATATATAATACAGACGGGATGGTCATCACTGGATCATTTCTGATCTCAGAACTTCTCAATTCAAGGTGTACCTGATTCTAAACAACGACGATAATGACTGCAAAAATTTCAGTAGTAGTTGTAGATCTTACTACTACTACTACTACTACTACTACTGAAATTTTTTGCGAGGGGGCTAGTCGATTACACCGACCCCAGTGTTTTCACTGGTACTTAATTTATCGACCCTGAAAGGATGAAAGGCAAAGTCGACCTCTGTGGAATTTGAACTCAGAACGTAGCGGCAGACAGACTACCGCTAAGTATTTCGCCTAACTTTCTAACGATTCCGCCTGCTCGGCGCCTTAAATAATAATAATTAATAATAATAATATTAATTTTTGTTCAAGGCAAGCAAGGAGGAAGCAGTAAGTTGATTACATCGACCCCAGAAGCGATGAAAGACAAATTTGTCCTCGGTTGTATATGAACTCAGAACGTAAACAGCCGGAAGAAATGTCTGTAAAAATTTTGTCTGCCGAATTATAAGACTAATATTTTCTAGCCTAGGAACTAGGGCCATTACATTTCGTTGTTGCTCCTCCGATTATATCGAATGCCATATTTGGTTGATTTTTTTTCCTCTTTTCGTTGACCCCGGAAGTACATGATATAAAAGTGACCTCATCTGTATAAAGATCCCTAATAAAGTCACACATCAATTTAAATATATAGAGAAGGAGGGACCATTCGATTATATCGATCTGCTGTTTGATTCCTTCCCAAGAGAGCGACAAAAGAATAAAGATTCCTTCGTCACCGATTCAAATACTGAATATAGAAGGAAGTAACTAAATTTGGTTGGATGCTCTACCGACTCTGCCTACTGAAGTTTTCGCACTGGAGCATTTCCTCACAAATCTTGGAAGATTTGGTCGTCCATCTACTAGAAATAGCAGCCAAACTGACATATGACACACATCCTACAATCCTTAGGTAAGTTATGGTATACTTAATAATGAAGGCCTTGATGCAATTTGCTTAAAAATTCGAAGTGTTAGCCATGGCTGGAATGCATAGGATCATAGGAATTTTTGGTTTCTAGTTAAAGAACTATAACAACGGCAACAACAACAACAACCACGACAATAACAAGTCACAACAACGGCAGCTGTGGTGAACGGGTGGGAAACGGGTGTTGGAGGGGTAACGAGGGCAGACGTTTTAATAAAAATAAAAAGTCCATTTGATAAATTATAAAATAAATCACAGAATTACACGGCAAAAATGTAGACTAAATATTCAATTATATTGGAAATTGCCTATACATAAAAGCGACAACATATATATGGATGTCTGTGTGCGCGTATGTTCATATATGTATATATCATATATATATATATATTTATATGTATGTATAAACGCTATATCACAGAGAAAGCTCTCCAAACAAACTTCCAGCTAACCTCTCCGTTCAAATGTTTTATTTTGAAACCAGCAGAAACTTCACCATTAGACATAAAAATAAAAAAAAAGGTTAAAAAAAAAGCGACGATACTTTGAAAAACACAAAACACAACATGTTTACCAATATAAATCCCATTTTATGCTAAAATGAAGTCATTACATAGATAAGAGATTAGATTGTGAAGGCTTTGAAAAAAATATAAATACGTCGGCCATGGACATTACAAATTAATGAATTCATCTTGGCAGCAACACGGCTAAATTTTTCATAATCTCATAAAAGAAATATGAGCAATTAACCAGTCTGTATACATATGCACATACACACATACATGCATGCATACATATATACATGCATACATGCATACATACATACATACATACATACATACATACATACATACATACATACATACATACATACATTCATACACACATACATACATGCGTACATACATATCTATCTGTAATGTACTTGTATATATATATATATTTTACACATATATATGTGTATATATATATATGTATGTATATATATGTATATATACTATATGTATATATATCTATATGTGTATATATATATATACATATATAATATATATAATATATATAATATATATCTATATTATTATATATGGTATCTATATATATAGGTTATATATACATTAGCATATGCACCTACCGCCATACGAACAGACATGTGTATACGTACACACACACACACACACACACTCAGACACACACACACACATATATATATATACAAGTGCATACAGATAGATATGTATGTACGCATGTATATATATATACACAACTCGAAAATATAAAGATATGTCTTATGTTTTCGAGCTAGTTTCACAATATTGACTACTGACATAGGCTTTAGTTGGACACACGAATGCGCATGCGTCGACGCGCACACCGCGCGCATATACCTTATATACACCTACATCCCATACATGAATG
>NW_021835675.1:0-5000 GCF_006345805.1 Octopus sinensis
AAGAAGAAGAAGATTCTTGCAGAAGAAGGTAGAAGAGCGAAGAAGAGGAGAAGAAGAGAGAAGAAGAAGAAGTGAAGAGACTAGATGAGTTTTGGCTGTTGTTTCCAGAAGAAAGAGCAATTATGTACATGCTTCCTTTTTAGTTGATTGTGGTGGGGATGGGGTGATGATTTGGTTGAGGTGGCATGTGGGAAGTGGTGGCTTGATGGTAGGGGACTGGATGGTCGGGTTGGTGGTATGTCGTAGTTGTATTGTGGTGTTACTGATAGTGTCGATGTCGGTGGTGGAGTTGAAGTGGTACTGGTTGGAATGATGGTAGGGTTAGATGCAGAGCCACTGTAAGAAAAGGTGTTTGGTAACTATGGCAATTCGGGTACTGAATAATGACAACCGTGCTAACGGGATGGTTATAACGATGACGATGATGATGAGGATGTTGATGATGACGGTAATGGTGATGATAATGATGTATGATGATGTCGACGAGATGGTAGACGATGGAGATGATACGAGGCGATGTATGTGGCAGTGATCTAGATGTTGTTCACCACTTGTTTGTGTTTTGTGTGTGTGTATGCATGTATACACACATACATACATATATACATATATATGTATACATATATACACATATATATTTATATATATGTATATGTATGTACGTACGTATGTATGTATGTATGTATTATGTATGCATGCATGTATGTATATACATAATATTCATACATACAGATATGTATATATATATATATATATATATATATATATATATATAGACATATATATAGTTTTATTTATATCTATCTATCTATCTATCTATCTATCTATCTATCTATCTATCGATCTATCTATCTATCTATCTATATATATATTATATATATATGTGTGGTGTGTATATATATGTATATATATATATGTATGTATGTACGTATGTATGTATATATATATATACATACGTATATGTTATGTATATATGCATACATATGTACACATATATTATATATATTTATATATATATATGTACGTATGCATGTATGTATGTATATATATATATATATATATATATATATATATTATATATATATATATATATGTATATATATATATATATATATATTATATATATATACATATGTATATATATATTTATATAATATAATATATATACGTGTATATATGAAAGTTTAGGTGTGTTTGTGTGAAGATGGGTGAGGGAAAATGGTGCAGGGGAATATGAAAAAAAAACAAAACAAGAAGAACCCCCCCCCCAATGATTATATAAATAAAAGCAAATAAAAAACTAGACAGAAGCGGTTGATGTCTTGATTGCAACGATGGAAGTTAGTTTCCTTGTTTTTACATCTCTTTGACTCTAATGAAGAAATCTTGTCGTGGCCTTCGGGGAGTACACCATTTAGAAATGCAACAATAACAGCAACAACTATAACTACAACAACAACAATTACTATAACTATATCAATAACAGTTACAATAATAACAGCAGGTGTAGCAGCAGCAGCAGCAGCAGCAGCAGTAACAACAGCAGCAACGAGGATAGGAATATCAAACTAGTGTGACAATAACTATACGACTACTACCACCACCACTACCACCACTACGAACAACAACAACACCAACAGTAGCAACAACAGTGAACTAGTATGAGAACAACACCAACCACAAGAACAACTATTTCTGCTGCTGCTGCTGCACCAGCTCTTTCTACTACTACTACTACTACTACTACAACAACTACTACTTCTACTATAACTACTACTGCTACAACAACAACTAATACTACTACTATAACTACTACGAATACAAGTACCACCATCACCACTACTACTACTACTACTACTACTATAACTACTACTGCTACAACAACAACTAATACTACTACTATAACTACTACGACTACATGTACCACCATCACCACTACTACTACTACTACTACTACTACTGCTGCTGCTGCTGCTGCTGCTGCTACTGCTGCTGCAATTACAACAGTGGCAGCATCAAAAACGACATCATTTGAACACCTGTTGTAAGCAACAACAACAACAACGACGACGACATTTTGAAGAATGGCAATAGTGTAAAAGAACAACTGCGACACCATTGGTATACTGGACTAACACCATTGGTATACTGGACTAACAATAATGGCAACAGCGTCCAAACAACTTGGTAGACTACGTAAGGAAAGACGTTACGCAACTGCACCATCGACCAAAATGGAAACAGCAACAACAACAACAACAATGCGAAATAACAACAATTTGTGAATCAATAATGCACTAGTGTACCCTCGAGTAGCAACATATCGAAGTTTGTGGGGTGACGAGATATCAAGTATAGGGGAGAAAATGTTTGAAATAATGGGAAATAGCATCTCATGGTATAAGGCGGCACAGCAACAACAACAATAAGAACAACAAAAGCAACTACAGGTGACAACATCAACAACAATAATAATGAAGACAATAATAATAATAATAATAATACCAGGCATTGGCTCTCATGGCTTCTGATCTTAACTGATTGGAGGTGTTATCATATGCATTGTTTTATCTTGGTATAAAAGTTGGGCTACAGCAAATATTCTGTTCAATACCACAGATGTGCTTGTGAGTAGTTTGACCTTAACCAGTTGGGCATGTCCCTTAGTTGCTGACGATATGTGCATCTCTGATCACGAGCAGAAGTAGTGGGGGGAGCATCATAGCCGTGTGTTGAGAGGAATTCTTTAGGGTTTGAATAATTCACCTCTGATAACATGGGTACTTCGTTCAACATCCTTAAACAATCCTTATTTGAGCGGGATGGGCTACTCGACCTGAAGAAAATTCTAAATGGGCCCCACCTGCAAAGTTATGCGCTGTTAATCTTGATATAAGATCACTATGTTGTGCACATTTGATTGTGATGCATGTGCCTGGTGTACCCTTATCAGACGGGTACTCATGATTGTTTATACTGGGCTTCGTATATTTTACCCCAGTGTCACTTTGGCATGCACTGCTCTCTCACTACTACTACTACTACTACTACTACTACTACTACTACTACTACTACTACTACTACTACTAATAATAATAATAATAATAATATAATAATAATAATAATAATAATAATAATAATAATAATAATAATAATAATAATAATAATAATAATAATAATAATAATAATAATAATAACGAGTTAGATCAATACTAAACACAGAGCTCAATGCTAAAAACAAGATAATAGGTATCAACACTTTAGCTGTCCCAGTTATAAGTTACAGCTACAATATCCTTAACTGGACACGAAATGAACTGACCAAAATAGATAGGAAAACAAGAAAAATAATGACAGGATCTAGGATGCATCACCCAAAATCTGACATAGAAAGACTATATATACAACGTATAGAAGGTGGTAGAGGCCTTATACAGCTGGAAAACTACTATAAAATAACCACCATAGGACTGCAAAAATATCTACTTCAGAAGGAAGGAAAACTGATCCAGATAGCGGCAAAACACGAGCAAAACAAAAAATGTTCTCAGTATTTAAGGAAGCTGACAAATACAAACAATAAATCATACCACCTAATAAACATGAAGAAGAAGAAGAAGATGAAGAAACAACAAAAGCTATAAAACAAATGAAATCCAAACTAAAAATAGAACAGCAACGAACCATGATAAAACGATGGCAAGAAAAGCCCCTTCATGGTAAATACTGGACTAAACTAAACGCAAAAAAATAGACAAAGAAAATCCCAGCAATGGTTGAGAAGCTCAGGACTCAAAGCAGAAACAGAGGGATTTTTAATTGCAGCACAAGACCAAAGCCTCCCCACCAGAAATTACCAAAAACATGTAATAAAAAGAAATATTACAAGTAACTGCAGAATATGTGGAGATGGACAAGAAACAATAAATCATATTATCTCTAGCTGCCCAGTCTTGGCTAAGAAGGAATATATCCACAGACATGACAGAGTTGGAACCTACATACATTGGAAGCTATGCTAACATTATGGAATAACAACAGAAAAAAGATGGTATAGGCACACACCAGAAAAGGTCACAGAAAACGAGAAAGCAACCATACTCTGGGATATGCCGATACACACAGATAGAGAAATTAAGGCCAACAGACCAGATATAGTTGTCAGAGATCATGAAGAAAAAAATGCTTTCTAATTGATGTATCAATACCGGCTGATGACAACGTGTCTCTAAAAGAAATGGAGAAACTCTCAAAATACAAAGACCTGGAAATAGAGGTAACCAGAATGTGGAATCTGAAAACAGAAACAATTCCTATCATAGTAGGTGCATTAGGCATGATAAAAAAATATTCAGACAAATACATAACAAAAACACCAGGACTTACAAACACATATAACATACAGAACATTGCACTACTAGGCACTGCACACATCCTACGCAGAACACTTTCCATACAATAACCATCAGAGCATCACAACAAATCACAGCACATACCCAAGGCACACAGAGCTGTGCTCGGTAGTGAAGTGAAAGCACGCTATAAAAATAAAACTACTGAATAATAATAATAATAATAATAATAATAATAATAATAATAATAATAATAATAATAATAATAATAATAATAATAATAATAAATATAATGAAGGATTGTGGAAAATGTGATCCACTTAGTAAGTGGACCTTAGAGCCTTCCACAAAGAGAAAACAAGCGCCACCACGATAAAATGTTTGCGTATCTTCATTGGCTCTTATGCCATAAATATCAAGTAACAGAGAATTGGTATGAGCATGTACCAAGTAAAGTTATGCAGGAATTAGGAAAGTAACGATACTCTGGGACTATGATTTTCAGATGGATCGCGTAATGGAACACCGTCGGCCGGATATTGTCATATTGAATAAGAAAGACAAACACTGTCAGATCATTGATGTAGTCATACCAAATGACATGCATGTTGTGAGAAAAGAGGTTGAAAAAATCACCAAGTACTCCGA
>NW_021835675.1:7500-17500 GCF_006345805.1 Octopus sinensis
AAAGGCAAGTGTTCCTCTCTCCTCCGTACTTTTCAGACTACAGAGACACAATTAGAATAGATTCATTCACTTGGGCCATTCCCATTATATTCACCAACCCTTTTACAAATATACAGGAATGGAAGAAAACACGTCCATCTTCCCGCTCGCCTTCCTTTCAAAATGGAACCTGAAAAAGTGAATGAAGGATTTACCGAAGAGAAAAATGTCTGTCTTCAGCTTTTCAATCTCGTCCACTACACAACTTCTTTCACAATAGCCAACAAGCTGAGGAAAACTGCTCGCCTTTCCGGGTCAAAGGAAGGCGGTGGGGTGATCTTCTCGATGGACTCGGCCGATAGCCAGATCCGTCTAACAAGTGATAGCAGCTGTTCGACATAACTCCTAAAGTCATCAATGCTTCAGCGCTGTACGTGCACGTGTAGAGTTTATTCTGGACCGGCAATTCCCCTCGGAGGCACTGCCAGATCAGGGATTTCTGAAAATTATCCAAGGGCCCCGGCACGAAAGTCCTCCGAGAAAGACCACCCGGGTGATTTTCATCGAAGTCCAGATTCTAGGAGGTCATCGGTCTTAACTGATATTATTTCTCTGTAGAACCCATTGGTGAAACATCTTCCATTGCCCGACTGGCTGGGGACTTTGAGCTGACTACACTAATTGCCGGATATCCTGCCTCGATCAACGCTTGATCCAGAACTGCAGGAAAACGCATCTAACAAATAGCGACCACACCTGCTTACTGTCAAGGAAACGTTGGAGATGTCGATGCCTCAGTGCGTGTCAGCGCGTCATCCTTTCACAGCATTCTCAGTCCGCCACATGTTGGCAGCAATGTTGGCAACAAATAAACAACCTAACCAATGGAACACGTCCTTTCCATACAAAGCGGTAAATCAAGCGCTCTATTTTGGTCAGCAATGAAGTTAAACAAGTCAATGTCAGTCGATAATGGGTGACAGATGCAATGTCTCTTCCCCCGCACTCTTCAAGGATAGTTTCCTCGTGGTCCAGTTGTTCATCACCTCATTCCAACAACTTCGTGCTCAGTGTTGAAGAATCGGTCTTGGGTCAATCTCGCTATCAGCCGCAATGTCTTTTCTAAGCTGCAATGTCCTTCTAAGCACCTCTTCTAGGTTACTAACTAGTTATCCCTCTACGCTAAAATTCTCTCTCATTATTTCCTTACTAAACCTTGTTGACTCAAATCTCGTAGTCCTTTACATCATCTCCCTCTGAACTAGTTCTATGATTAGGTCTCTGTAAACTTGACGTCCCTGGAAAGACGTGTTCAGCTTCCAGCAACCAGATCTCTATCCGCGCTGTCTACTTAGAATGACCGTACAGGTCACAAATATGTGGTCTGCTTAGTTGATACTTTGATTTATGGGCAAACTATGCTATTCTGCTGGTCTACAGAATATTCTATCTAGGTACGATCTGAATGTTCCGCTGTTGTTTGCCCATGTCAACATTGGAGCATTTGTAAAATCCAGTCGGTACTTTTCAGCCAATTGGAAACGACTGAGTAGGTTTGCAAGGCTTTTACACCCCTCATCTATGAAGTAGTCTGACACATTCCACACGAGCATCCAAGATGGCGTACAAATTAACTACAAACACCAAAGAGCGTTAAATTTCTAGAAACTCCAAACGCCTGAAGGAATCCGATCACTCTGACATGATCAGGGTGTACAAAGCGATTCGTCTAAAGATATCGATACTGGGAACATCTAAGATCATTAACTTACCGTTTGGAACCAGGGATATCGACCTCTGCCTTTTCGAAACAGCATCACGCTGAAATGCGTGTGTCAGAAATTCAGACCTTATCGTTGGTTACCACATCTAAACCTATGGCCATGAAAATATTGAGCAGGTGTCCCTACGTTCAGGGTGACTCCAGGTTCAGTCCCACTGCGTTGCACCTTGGGCAAGTGTCTTCTACTATAGCCTCGGGCCGACCAAAGCCTTGTGAGTGGGTTTGGTAGACGGAAACTGAAAGAAGCCCGTCGTATATATATATATATATATATATATATATATATATATTATATATATATATATATATATATATATACATATATATATGTATGTGTGTGTATATGTTTGTGGTCTGTGTGTGTCCCGCCAACATGGCTTGACAACCGATGCTGGTGTGTTTACGTCCCCGTTACTTAGCGTTCCGGCAAAAGAGACCGATAGAATAAGTACTAGGCTTACAAAGAATAAGTCTTGGGATCGATTTGCTCGACTAAAAGAGTAAGAGTAGATAAACATTTACACATACATACATTCTTATATTCTTTCTTTTACTCTTTTACTTGTTTCAGTCATTTGACTGTGGCCATGCTGGAGCACCGCCTTTAATCGAACAAATCGACCACAGGACTTATAGTTTGTAAGCCCAGTACTTATTCTATCGGTCTCTTTTGCCGAACCGGTAAGTTACGGGGACGTAAACAAACCAGCATCGGTTGTCAAGTGATGGAGTGGGGGGCGAACACAGAAACACAAACATACATACACACACACACACACGCACGCACACACACACACACACACACACACACACACACACACACACACATATATATATATATATATATATCTATACATATATACGACGGGCTTCTTTCAGTTTCCGTCTACCAAATTCACTGATAAGGCTTTCGTTGGCCAAGGTGCCACGCAGTGTGACTGAACCCAGAACCATATGGTTGGTAAGCAAGCTACTTACCACACAACCACTCCTGCGCCTACATGCATAAAATTGTTTAATATATAGTCAATATTTATTAATATATATGATCAACATACGAGTGTATGTGGCGGGATGATTGAAGGATAAGTAATTTTTGATTTTCAGGTAATTCTAAATGTCGAGGTGGTCTAAGCGTGACCATACTTATAAACGGCATTCCGTTTGAGAAGCGTTGATTGAAGCTCAAGAATTTCACTGGATACGAATTTATAGTTTGCTTAAACAAAAGAGAGAAAACAAGAAACTAAACTTAAGTTCCCTCCGGTACCGCTTACAATCGGATACGAACTCTGGACATAAGAATCACAATCCTCGCCCTCTCAGACATTTGACGTCTGCTAGAAAATGGTAAACATATCAATAAAAGACGATTCTACTCACCATATTATGGCAGCTGCTGTCAGTGGCATTGTCGAAATAGACGCTTTGAAATCAAAGAATCGATCTATGTAAACTTTGATGTTTTAATCTTTAAATTCTTTGGTTTGGTTCCGCGCCCAGATCCCTTTAATAATTCTTTGATCTTTATCATTTTGATCCCTAAATATTTCGCATGTATATTTCAGCTGTATTGATTAGTGACCAATCGATAAATATTTAAACACTTCACAAGGAAAAAAAACAACAAAACAAAACCTACATTCACATATATGTATATGTATGTATATCTATCTATCTATCTATATATATATGTATATTTATATATACATACATGTATATATATGTGTATATATATATATATATATATATAATATATATATATATATATATATATATATATATATATATATATATATTATATATATATACACACACATTCATCACACACACAACAAGTAGGTAAAAAAAAGGAACTAACGAGGGAGCGTCTGTTCAACCGCAACAACTGTTAGAAATTGTTGCCAAACCTCCCTCAAATGACAGATCCTATTATTTTAAATATATAATACGTTACATAATATAGCCTACACCGCTTAAAAGACGGCAGGTTCACGACTGCAAAAAATAAACAAAACTTACTAAACAGTAAAATCTGAAACGTGTGCAACGTAAATAAGTTTGAAGTATTTATTTGAAAGCCTTAAATGAGGAGGCTGAGATCATGTGAAAACATCCTTTCGTTTGTTTATGGAAAAAGATAAAGGAGGATCAATCTTCTTATAAAAGGGTTCCATGTTCATTTTAAAGTAAGATATACCATAGTTCTTTGGTTAAACAGAAAACTTACGATCGGACTGGCTTTAAATAGCAGCAAATTATCATGATATATATGTATATATATATATATATATATATATATATATATACACATATATGAAAGAATGGAGCTGAACGACGAATTAACAAAATTCCTTTATTTTCGACATATGTTTCGAAGGCTGCATATTCCTAATTGCGAAGGAATAAGGAGTACATTATGCCGCTTTCTCATCAGGAAAAGCAAGGAACTTATGTCAACATCAAAATGCACAAAAAACTTTCAGATGATTGCTCATTCTTTCATATATTTATATTTTCAAAATAAACATACAAATTTCCACACGAAAGCACGTAATCTATGCCCTAGGCACGTAACTTCAACCGTGTTTTTTCTGATGTGAATTTGTTACCCAGGTATCAGTTAATTCGAATTATCCTTAATAAGATAATTCATTCAACTACTCAAATATATATATATTATATATATATATATATATATCTGTGAGGGCCTCAGTTCAAATCGCACGTGTCGCAAATGGGCTGGAGAATTTCTGTTTTGGATGTATTTGGGGTACTTAATTGTGCTCATGACGTAGTGTTTGCTTCTTTCATGTGTATGAGTAAGTATCTCATTTATTTCTTTGCCAAATTTATCACTGACGAAGGGAGGGTTCTAACGAACTAACCCTGGAATCGGTCCGATATGGTAATAATGGAATTTTTTAGAGATTTATGTTGCCTTTTTTTGAGTAGCGTGCGTATTGTGAAAAATTATATGGTTATGGACAGGGTGTCTAATTTCGGCATATTTGGCATTAGAAATTTTTTCGTTTGCCCTTATTTATAAGTTATATATATATACTTAGATAAACTTAGACTTAGATATGTTTCGACCAAAGATTGGTCCAGGCCATGTCTAACTTAATAGCACCACCTGATAGGATTATTCGAATCCTGTTTAAGGCAAGTTTTGTTTAAGCCAAGTTTTGTTCAAGTAGTGAGTTCTTGTTGGGTGAGTTGTATCCAATTATGGGTGGCTTATCTGGTATTCTTTGAAGAAATCTATCCAGACTCCGTTTAAAGTTGATGGGATCCTTTTCCTCTTTGATCTCCCTCGGGACAATGTTAAATAGGGCAGGGCCTGTTGAGGAAAAGAAATTATGTTGCAGTGTACATGTATGTTGTGATCTTGAATTGGGCAGGGGTCGTATGGCCCGTGGTCCCAGTCTTGAATGAACCTTGAAGCTAATGTTAAGGTCGTTTAGGCAAAGTTGGCGGTATATTCTCTACATCGTACAAATGATGTACCGCTCACGGCGACGCTGGAGGGAGTAAAGTTTCATGGCTTTAAGGCGATCCCAATAATCGAGAGCGGCCATGCCTTCAATTTGTTTAGTGAGTGCCCTCTGGGGATACTCAATTCTGGAGATGTTTTGTCTTGTATGGGGAGACCACAGTGGGCAGCAGTATTCAAGGTGTGGCCGTACAAGGGAGGAAAAAAGTGGTATGATGACACCTTGTTCTCTGGACAGGAAAGTTCTTTAGATCCAGGAACTCATCCTACGAGCTATATCGACCTTCTTGTTGATGTGTGCACTCCAACTGAGATCGTCATCAACAATTACACCCAGGTCTCTGATATTGTTAGAGGCTGTGAGCGGTTTCCCTGAAGGAAGAGAGTATGGTTGTTTTAGTGAGGAATTTCTTCCAAAATGCATCAGCTCAAATTTTCCCTCATTCAGTTGCATTTTGTTTCTGTCTGTCCATTGACTCACGCCATATAGATCAGACTGGAGTTGAGTTCGGTCTGCTTCTTCATTGACGATTTGCTGGAGCTTAGTGTCATCAGCAAATATTTTCACTTTGCAGTAATGTACGACACTGGAAAGATCGTTTATGTAAATTATGAAGAGTAGCAGACCCAAAACAGTCCCCTGGGGAACACCGCTGGTGACTTTTGCTGGGCTTGAGTGGACTCCATCAACTACAAAATGTTGTGTTCTATTCGCCAGGAAATACTTAATCCAGTGTAGAACTTTTCCACGGATTCCAACATTTGCCAATTTTGAGAGTAGGATATTATGGTCTACCCTGTCGAACGCTTTACTGAAGTCAAGATATATGACGTCAGAGTTCGAACCTGTTCCCAAGGCTTTGAGTACATCTTCAATGTGGTGTAAGAGCTGTGTTAGACAGTCCCTGCCACAGCGAAAGCCATGCTGATTTGCATTTAGGAGTTTGTGAGTCTCCAGGAAGTCAGCTATCCTTGATCTTAACACTCTTTCAAACACTTTAATGATGTGGGAGGTGAGTGAGATTGGGCGATAGTTGACTGCGAGGGATCTGTTTCCCTGTTTGAAAACCGGGATGACCGACTGGGATAGAAACTGTTTCGGTATATAACCTGCGTCTAACGAATTTCTCCAGAGGTTGGTCAGAGGGACTGCAAGTTGGTGTCCACATTCCTTCAGGAGACTAGCGGGGAATCTATCAGGGCCTACAGCAGAGTAATATTTTACCTCATTTATTGCTGCTACGATGTCAGTGGCAGTGAAGGTTATGTCTGAGATTTTATGTTGGGAGTCAACTTCGTTCGTTTCTCTTCAGTGGGAACACTGAAGACAGAGCAGTATTGTTTCTGCAGTATTTCTGCCATTTCTTTAGCATCGTGTTGGGGAATGCCGTTATCATCAATCAATGGCCCAATAGGTGAGACAGTCGTTCTATGCTTATTTGCATGAGAATAGAACACTTTTGGGTTCTGTTTGATGTTTTTGATTACCTACTGTTCCTCCTCAGCTCTTTGATTTTCAATGGAGGTTTTCATGTTGGTCTGCAGATGAAGTTTTTCCATCTCTAGTCTTTCATTGTTGTTGAATGTGGATGTTGTGTGTGGGAATATTTCAATTGGTTGATTTTTTTGTTGAGTCTTTTGATGCGCCTGATGAGTGTTTTTTTTCTTTTTAGGGAGCCGGTTTCTGTTTGTGTTAGTAGATTTCGTGGGAGCGTGTTTAGAGCATGTATAGGTGACAATGGTTTCAAAGTGCTGCCACGCGGTCTCAATATGAGAGGAATTGAGAGTAAAAGACCAGTCGATGGAAGACAGATACTTTCTGATTGCTCCCCAGTCCGCATTGTGGAAGTTTATGTTGTCAAATGGGTGCCATGGAGTGGGATTGGCTGGTTTGGTTTGTATATGTCGGGAATTAAAATTGCAGAGTACCATGTCGTGGTCTGAGAGGAGAGTTTTTTCGACTGAAATTCTGTGAACGTAGCTAGGGTGATTGGTCAATACCAGATCCAAGATCGTTTTATTCTGTCTCGTTGGTTCAAGCACTAGCTGAGTCAGGAAATACTCATCCATTAGATTAAAGAGCAGTTCTGCTGCTGCTCTATCTGATGTAGAGCACTTGCCTAACTTCAGAGTATTTGTGGGCCAGTTCACATGAGGGAGGTTAAAATCACCCATCACTAGTATGTTTCCGGAGTGGTACTTCCGAAGGAAGGACTTGACTTTGCTAAGGCACTCTTCAAAGTACTTTAGAGGTGCCTATATATACTATATATATTATATATTATATATATATATATATATATATCATGATATATGTATATATGTATATATGTATATATATATATATATAATATATATATACACATATATATATATATATAATATACATACATATAACATATATATAATATATATATATATATATACATTTCAACAATTGAGGGTAAAATTAATTAATTAATCAATTTCACCAAGTATTCAGTATGCAAAGGGACCATTTAAGGCGAATTCAAATTATTACATTATATAAAAGGGTTTAGTAAAAAAATTACTTTGCCGCATACTGAACTCATTAGAAATAGCAGCTAAAAAACTTTTTAAAAACTATTTCTAATACTTAAAGAAAACCTCTCTCATATAGTGTTTGCTCAATTCAACACACGAAAGTATGGGGGTATAGACATTAAAAAATCAAATGCAAAGGTTATTTGAGAACGTACGTTTCAAGATTAGTCAAACTCGACATTTCTATCATCAGCTCAGAACTCCTGGTTTGGATTTGAAAACACTGAAAGTGGGAGCATACCCTTTCGGCTTCTTATCGCTTCTGAAGATCTGCTCGGAACTAACAGTCCAACAACTCAAAAATGAAAGCGAAGAATTTCTGCTCTCCCCTTCCACCAGCGTGGGTTAAAATCAGTAAACACTATGCTTTTTTCGGTAAAATCCGAGGCATTATATAGAGAGAGATGAATTATAATTTCAACAATTGAGGGTAAAATTAATTAATTAATCAATTTCACCAAGTATTCAGTATGCAAAGGGACCATTTAAGGCGAATTCAAATTATTACATTATATAAAAGGGCTTAGTAAAATAAATTACTTTGCCGCATACTGAACTCATTAGAAATAGCAGCTAAAAAAACTTTTTTAAAACTATTTCTAATACTTAAAGAAAACCTCTCTCATATAGTGTTTGCTCAATTCAACACACGAAAGTATGGGGGTATAGACATTAAAAAATCAAATGCAAAGGTTATTTGAGAACGTACGTTTCAAGATTAGTCAAACTCGACATTTCTATCATCAGCTCAGAACTCCCTGGTTTGGATTTGAAAACACTGAAAGTGGGAGCATACCCTTTCGGCTTCTTATCGCTTCTGAAGATCTGCTCGGAACTAACAGTGCCAACAAACTCAAAAATGCAAGCGAAGAATTTCTGCTCTCCCCTTTCCACCAGCGAAAAAAGCATAGTGTTACTGATTTTAACCCACGCTGGTGGAAAGGGGAGAGCAGAAATTCTTCGCTTGCATTTTTGAGTTTGTTGGCACTGTTAGTTCCGAGCAGATCTTCAGAAGCGATAAGAAGCGAAAGGGTAGCCCCCACTGTCAGTGTTTTCAAATCCAAACCAGGGAGTTCTGAGCTGATGATACAGAAATGTCGAGTTTGACTAATCTTGAAACGTACGTTCTCAAATAACCTTTGCATGTGTTTTAATGTCTATACCCATACTTTCGTGTGTTGAATTGAGCAAAACTATATGAGAGAGGTTTTCTTTAAGTTAGAAATAGTTTTAAAAAAGTTTTTTAGCTGCTATTTCTAATGAGTTCAGTATACGGCAAAGTAATTTATTTTACTAAGCCCTTTTATATAATATATATATATAATATATTTACTTCTAATATAAGGATTAAATTTGTCAAAAAAAATTATTTGTGGCCAGCATATTAAATACCGTGAAAATAACACAATTACAAATAAGAGCAAAAGAAATACACACACACACACACAGAGGAAGTCGTGGGTGAAGAGACAAGACAATTTATAAGTCATACATCTATTCATAAAACAATACCCAAATAACTGAGACGAAGAAACACAAAAACCACTCAGAAAAACACGTATGACGGCGTTGACCTTGGCTCCTTGTCACCTTCGTAGCCTTATATGGACAGGTGGTCAGTACTGATGGGGCATTTGGTGATATGTCGTCGGGTAAAGGTTTCAAACTCTATGTAAATTATTATGGTTTCTGAAGATCACAAACTAGTTCCTGAGTTCTACCTTTCAGTGGGTGCCAAGGTAAAATCGTTATAATAGGTCGCTCAGGGCAGAAAGGTCGGCTTCTACGCTAATAGTAGCGAGGGTCATTTAAAAGCTTTCTACTGGAAAATCCAAAATAACAGCGACAGCAATAAATCTCGGCTCTAGATGGATCGAAGGAGATCATCTCGTCTTCAATTCCAGGAACCCATAAGAAGACCGAAGTAATTGATAAGATTATGCCAGTCAAGCTTATGGTAGCTACCCACCCCTACGATTTCTGCTGTCATATCTATGCTAGACATTATAACACTAGCCCAGGCGGCGAACTGGCAGAATCCGTAAAGCTTTGGACAAAATGCCTGGCGGTGTTTCTTCCTACTCATTACTTCGAATACCTCTGAGATTAAACTTGGCCTTCTCCCAAAATTTCGAGAATTAAAAACGCGAATTGATTTGTGGAGTCATTAGAGCGGC
>NW_021835675.1:20000-26037 GCF_006345805.1 Octopus sinensis
CAATTCCTGCCAGATGTTGAGGTTAGGCTTTAACTGTTTAGTGCACTTTCTTAAGAAATAGAATAAAACAATAATAATAATAATAATAATAATAATAATAATAATAATAACAGTAATTCATTGCAATGAAGGCACAAGGCCGAACATTTTGGGAAACTAATGAAGTCGATCACATAGACTCCAAAACCTAACTGGTACTTATTTAATCGACCCCGAAAAGATGAACGGCAAAGTCGACTTCGGCGGACTCAGAACGTAGCGATAGACGAAATACTGCTAAGCATTTCGCCCGGCGTGCTAACGATTCTGCCACCTCACGGCCTTTAATAGTAATAGTGATAACAAGAGCACTCAGAGAGCGCAAACTTCCACCACATCAACACCAACGTCCTCTCAACGATCAGCCAGAGATGATTTTTAAAATGAGAATATCTGAAATAAAATCAACTAATCTCTCAAGCGAAAATACAAAAAATCAACCCGACCACTCTTAAAAATGAAGTAAAAAACCAGGAAAAGTAATCTAGAATCGTTGTCCGGTGCCGGATCGATCCCCAAATCTAATCAGAGCTTGCCAGTCACGAGCCCAAACATCCATGAAAGTTTCGTCCAAATGCATCCAACAGTTCTTGAGATATTTTGTCCACGGACTAACAAACAGACTAGGAAACACGACTGAAAACAATAACCCCGCCTTCGCTAAGGCGAAGGAAATAATACAGGCAATGGTTGTCATGGCTTCTGATCTTAATGATTGGAAGTGTTATCATGTACACTGTTTTGTCTTGATATAAAAGATGGTCTACAGCAAATATTCTGCTCAATATTACAGATTTGCTTGTCAGATGTTTCACCTCAACCAGTTGAGCATGTCCTCAGGTGGATGACAATATATGCATCCCTGATCATGAGCAAAAGTAGAGAAGGAGCAGCATTGCCATGTGTTGAGAGATATTCTTTGGGGTTTAAATAATACACCCCTGGAAACAGTGGTGTTTCCTTCAACATATTTAAACAACCTTTATTGAGGGACCTTTTGAATGGAATGGGTTACTCGACCTGAAGAAAATTCTAAGTGGTTCCCACTTGCAAGGCCATGCGCTGTTTACCTTAATATGTGATCATCATGTCATGCACATACAGTTGTGATGCATGTGCCAGGTGTATGCTTATCCGACGGGTAGCCATGATGGGTATATTGGGCTTCGTATCCCAGTGTCAATTTGATGGCATGCGCTACTCCCTCACTCAATAATAATAATAATAATAATAATGATAATAATAAAATAATAATAATAATAATAATAATAATAATAATAATAATAATAATAATATTAATAATAATACCAGGAAACCCCAAAATGGCAGAAATTTAAAAGATAGTGCTCATAGGAACTGCTCATATCCTACGCAAAATACATTCTATGTAATCTCAAGTTTTAAAATAAACATAATTTTCGTATGTTTTTTAGGTATTCACTAGTACAACACTAAGTACAAAACCAAATATATGGCACCCTAGGCATAACACCAACATGAACTTCCAACTTGTTATCTCTTGAGGTCTCTGGGTGAGACTTGGAGCCAGCTTGTGCAAATGTAAAGCAAAAGTCAAACATAGAATAATAATAATAATAATAATAATAATAATAATAATAATAATAATAATATAATAATAAAATAATAATAATAATAATAATAATAATAATAATATAATAATAATAATAATAATAATAATAATAATAATAATAATAATAATAATAATAATAATAATATAATAATAATAATAATATGGGTCCTTGTGAACAATATCAGAAGACGTTAAGCGGAATAAAAAGGAAATCGGAATAGTGTGTCCAGTAGAACAGTTACAAAAGTTTTGCCTCCTTGGCACGGCCAGAATAATCAGGAAAGTATTAGATTGAAAAGAACGAAGAGCATAGTACCGTAGGCTGCAGAGAGTAAGCCCGCTACGCATGCAAGACTCCAGGAGCTCCAACAAAACCTGTGATAAAAAGGAAATAATCATAGTAATCATAATAATAATAACAACAACAACAACAACAACAGCAACAACAACAACAACAACAACAACAACAACAATAATAATAATAATAATAATAATAATAATAATAATAATAATAATAATAAATTCTTTTTATTGGCCACAAGGGCTAACAAATATGATTGGAAAACATAAAGGGACAAAACAGGACGAAAGGTTACAAAAGGTTTTGTCCGTTTGTCGAAAGAAAAAAGTCTGTGTAAACAAGCTTTACAACAACGAAAAAAATTCAACAATTTACAAAACTACCAATAGAGGAGACGCTTCGAAAAAAGAAAAGGTCTCACGTGGAAAAACCCATAAAAGCCACGGGAGCCTGGTCAAAAGGGGGGGGGGGTAGAGAGCCCCTTTCTCCTTTTATAATACCTTTTTCAATTACAGGCGAAACCTCAGAATTGGTCCATTTATACTGGCCATTCTTGCACAATCCACCCACCTTTCAGAAGCCTTACAAAGGCTTCCTGCTAACGATTCTGACCTTGGCAGATAAATCCTATTCATTTGCTAAAAAAGAGATGAAACTGCAGTACAGGATTAGCTGAGATGGTAAACGTTTTTGATTTTTATTCCATTTCATGAATTTATCCCCTTTTTGTGTATCTAGCACTCGCTTCTTTATTTGGAGACCTTTTAATGTATTTATATATGAATAACGCATAGTCTAATGACTAATTCGTCTTTTGTGCTAGGTCACTGGTAATAATAATTTATTTTATTACCCTATTTACTATGTTTATATATATATATATATATATAGTGACATTGAAGGACACATCTTTCTATTTACAATTTAATATAGTAGAACATTTAGTATATGTGTGTATATGTATATATATGTGCGTGTATATTTATATTGCCTGTTATATACATTATATTATTTTTGTAATTTACTTCATCTTTACTTTTTAATTGTCACTTTAATTTTAACTTTCCTATGATATGCAATTTTCAAGATTGTGTAATTTAGTTGTTCATTTTGAATCGATAAAAGGTGTTTTTTTTCTAATATTTCATGAATAAGCATGTATATATATATAGTGGTATAAATATCAACACAATTTTTTCCCCTTCCTCCCTTCTTTTTCTTTTTTTTTCTCTCTTCCCTTCTCCAAACACACAGACACCCACACACGCACACACACACACACACACACACACACAAACACACACGGACACACACACTGACACACACACAGACACACACACACACACCTCCACAAAACGATCATAAAAAGTGGAAAGAATTCTTAAACCCAAAAAAGCATTTGACCATTCTCACAATGATAAAAGGAAATATAATTTATGGCCTACTTCCCCGCCACCACACACTCAGTGACCCTGTGAAGTGGTCAAAGCTGAAATTCTTTTTTTTCCCTAAGGCCTTAGAACCCCCTTGGAGTCAATATTCTGTCCAGCAGACCAAAAAAATTCTTTCCTTCTTTCCTCTCCCTTCCCCTCTTTCTCTTTAGCACTCACCCTAGATACAAAAACACACACACGCACACACACATACACACATGTTCTCTCTCTCACTTTCTCCTCATCCATCATCCTCTTGTACTGTCTTATATTCCTCCCCACCACTACGAAACTCTATAAAATGATCAAATTCCCCACACAGGAACTTAGTTTGATTTGAAAACCCCACTAGAATGGAGAGAAGCGCTAATGATCTAAGTGATATGATATATATATAAAAAATGTAATATATAAATAAATATCTGTAAATATAAACCATCCGATCTTCTGAGTACTCATTTCTTCTAATATATAATATTGTACATCATCTCCAAACCTTCCAATTATATATATATATATATATATATATATTATATATATATATAATATATATATATCACATCACATATGATGTGCCATACTAATACACACACCAACTAATACATACTAAATGTACTAATACATACTAGTACATACTAATACTTACACCAACCCTATACATACACACGTCCAGACTCCGCATACGCACTTATACTCTCTCACACACACACACACACACCTATACATACCAATACGTACTAATACATACTAAACATACTAATACAATACACCAACCCCATACATACGCAGTCCAGACCAATCTTACGCACTAATACTCTCTCATACACACACACAACAACACACACACACACACACACCTATACATACTAATACATACACCAACCCTATACATACACACATCCAGACCCCTCCCACGCACTTTTAGCTGGTCCCTCAACCCTTTTATCAACCCTATTATCTCCCCTTATTTCGCTCTCGCGTCTCATGTTTGATCTTTGACCTCTGGCCGAAATCAGATCGCCATGTTGATTCGTTAGCTACTGCACGCATTTTTTTTCTCTCCTTCTTTCTGTGTTTTTCTCTCTCTGTGTATCTTTCTGTTGAAGAGCGTAGGCTCGAAACGTTAAAGACTTGTTTTATTTATATTTCCTGAGCGCCATACTAATACAATTGTTCGTTTGTTTTTTCCACCTGCCTTCGTCTTTGTTTATTTTCAAAAGCTTCCCGTTATATATATATATAATATAATATATATATATATATATATATATAATATATATATATATATATATATATATATCAGAGAGAGAGAGAGAGAGAGAGAGAGAAAGAAGAAAAGAGAGAGAGAGAGAGAGAGAGAGGAACAGATAGAGAGTCAAAGAAGGAAAGACGTGTGGACGCGCAGGTGTAAAACAAGATGGAAAGTATTGTGCTCGAATACTAAAGGCAGAGGGAAATGGAAGGGCTAGAGGCAGTTATCTTTAATTGTGGGTGTAAAAATTTGGGAGATTTTGGAAAGGGGGGTAAAATTTTTCAACTTTTAAAAAGAGTACATTTTTGCCCTATTTTTAGATTTAATTTTTTTCTGTTTGCATTATTTGGTTGACATGGGTAAAAATGGCATTGTGTTAAAGGCTAAAATTTTAGCTTTCATTTGCATCATGAACTGTTAAAATATACCAGAAAAAAGTATCAAATTTCATAAAATTTGAAGTAATTTTGAATTATTTTTGTGATTTTACGTGCACGCGTAAGAGAAAGTAATGGAGAGTCCGAGAGAAAGGAAGAGTAGGAGAGTAGGAAAGTGAGAGAGGAAGGAGAGAGAAACAAAGAAGGAGAATGTACCGATAAGAAACAGAAAGGAAGCAAAAGAAAGTAACAACTACACCCTCACCCGCGCGTAGAGCGGGTCACCTTAAGCTAGTATATATATATTGGGAAAGTTTACGAAAATAAACAAAAGACGAAGGCAGGTAGAGTACAAACAAACAAATGTATTAGTATAGCGCTCAGGAATAGAAAAAGTCTTTTACGTTTCGAGCCTACGCTCTTCGACAGAAAGATACACAGAAAAAAAACAAAGAGAGAAAACGATGAGGAAAAACAAGGAGAGAACAAAAAATGCGTGTTGGAGCTAACGATATATATATATATATATAATTATATATATATAATATATATAATATATATAATATATATATATATATATATATATATAGTATATATGTATATGATAGTTGAAATTTACAGAAAACAAAGACGAAGACAAGTGATGGAACAATAAGCAGGTGTTTTAGCTTAACACTTGTGAAAAATGGAAAAGCCTTTGGCGTTTCGATCCTACGCTCTACGACAGAAAGGATTGAGAGGGGGAAAATCAGTAGAGTACGAAAAATAAATAAATAAAAACGGAGGGAGGAGAAAATGTGCAGGCATTATATATATAATACAAACTGTTGGATAATAAGACTAATGGTTGATTGGCTGATGAAAATCAATACAAGCGGTTAATACTAGTAAAATAAAGTTGAATTTTTTATTTGGTTTATGACAGTCACATGGCTTACATCGATCACATTATAGGTTTTACTTATCCTTTTATATTATTACTCTCACATTGAACTATTTGAATTGTTCGCAGGGAGAAGGGGGTTCTTATCTTCTCATACATTT
>NW_021835676.1:0-2500 GCF_006345805.1 Octopus sinensis
AAAGAAGAAGAAGAAGACCACCACCACCACCACCACCACCACCAACAACAACAACAACGGCTAGAATCCAGAAAGTGGAATATTTTAGCAGGTTTGGAAGAGAAGAAAGTCTGAACTTTTAGATAAGAATCTTGATCGGAATGTGTGATCTTCTCTCGAAACTTTATATTTTTCCGTCTCCTCTGAACAGACTCGATTGTTTATGCTGTGACACATTGTTTGGCTATTGTTGGCTGCCGTATTCTATAAATGATCTTTCTGTATTCCATAGATACACTTTGATTTCACTCTATTTTCTTGTCACTAACCTACAAAAATTTACATAGAAATACACTGAAATACTAAGAGGTACGTTGATGTAACTAAATGGTGTATGTATATCTAGTGATTATAATTTCTTTGATCAAATATTGAAGGAAGAAGTGGCACTAAATGACTTGGAATGAAATTCGTTTTGCTCGTTGTAGTGCAAGAATGGTCGTTTGGCCATGTTATTAATATTACGGCAGCATATAAGATAATTTCGATTGTATACTACAGAAATTCCAGAGGCACACAGTTCTAAACCTCTGTGCAGGGAACAATGACTCTCCGACTGTCAAAAACAACAGTTAAATTTCCGTTAAATTAAACTCATTTGGAGTGAGAGATGAAAAATTTAGACAAAAAAAATACTGAATAAATGATAATATAATTATCACTGGAATGCTATTGTACGTAGGCAAACTCGATCACAGATGACCTCGAGCAAAGCAGCAACAACGACAGCATCAACGACACGCGGTCGGAGGATCGCGGTTTCAATTCCCAGACCGAGCGTTGTGTGTGTTTATTGAGCGAAAACACCTAAAGCTCCACGAGGCTCCGGCAGGGGGTGGTGGCGACCCCTGTTGTACTCTTTCGCTCCAACTTTCTCTCTCACTCTTTCTTCCTGTTTCTTGTCCCCGACTTCCTACGCAACCGCTGAGCCAGGATGCGCATTCATCTATCCGTCGATGCTCTCTGTGTCAGGGGTTGACCTGCTTTCTCTTTCGCGGGTCTTACGAATAGCAAAGGACCACGTTTCGGACTTCTCCCGTCTTGCGATCTCTGGGACGAAGACCGTTCGCTCAACAGCAGCAGCAGCAACAGCAGCATGAGCAACAGCATCAGCAGCATCAATGACAAACAGACCTCGTCAATAAATTTAAGAGAGCGCAGTTAAACATCACTAGTTACTCGACGATCGCGTTTTGGTAAGACATGATGAGAAAAATCTCAATCGACTGGGGTTCTTTGTTTGGAAATATTACGGAACTGATTCATCTCATCTTTATAAAAATTGCAAGCTTTGTAAAGATGTGTATATTTGCACAAGCTTTGTGTAGGCTGGCTGCATCGTTCGTGTTCTATTCTTTAGTTTTGGAACTGTTTAGCATATGTGCGTGATGGTGGTAGGGTTGTCTTTAATGTCTAATGCTGCCGCTTGCTTCATACACACACACACATACACAAACACACACACATACATACATATATACATACACACACCACACACACACATATATATATATATATATATATATATAATATATAGATATATATATATATATAATAAATATTATATATACATGTATGTACACATGTATATGTATATACGCACACATCACAGACCAAAGCAAACTTCATTAAAATAACAGCTGACATTGTGGGTTAATTTCTTGACCATAATTTGATTGTCTACACTATTCACATTAGGAATTTCTTTCTATATACATACTTTATGTACACAATATACACACATTTACAAGCAGCCATAGACAAATACACACGATCACAACCTTACATAGCATATATACTACACACACGCCTTTTCATTTACATTACACACACACATATATATATATAAATATGTATATACATACATCATAAAGATATACTTTTGTGGATGTGTATGTTATATGTATATATATATATTATATATATATATATATATATATATATTATATATATATATATATATATATATATATATATATATATATATATTATATGTATGTATGTTGTATGTATGTATGTAAACGTATTTATATATATATGGTATTTTAATACTTATATATTCATATATGTTCGTCAGTATACATTAGCATACATATATATATAAATACACACACACCTGTGTGTGTAAACAAGTACCTCAATAGAATGCTCACGCGTACACATACACATACATATGTGCCTGTGTATGTATATGTATGCGTATAATATATATGTGTGCGGTGGGGAGGTGTGGGGCGGGTTATGTTTTAATGTAGGTACTATAGAAAAGGTATTCAATATTTCTGTGTCCAATACTTCAAATAAAACCGTCTTCAACCTACATCACCTTTTATTTGTTTGAGAAGAAACAACGATGGAAAATCTCTGTATAGTGTATATATATAATTTCTTCCTTCAATAAATAAAACTAGCCGCACCTACTTACTCTATCGCCTTTTCCGCACCAACATTCACATAGATT
>NW_021835676.1:12500-22500 GCF_006345805.1 Octopus sinensis
TTGTTCTCCATTGTTGGTCATAATGCGCTTTGCATAGTTTTTTAAAACTTATGTGAATGATGTCACCCGTGAGGGCTAGGTGAGCGGGCCAACACTCCTCCGAATCGGAAGGATAGTCCGCTGCAGGCTTAATCATTCACAGCTGAGTCAACTGAGCAAGGTGCACTGAAGCGTTTGGCTCTAGAACACAAGAAGTAGCCGGTCTGGAAATCGAACCCATGTCTCACGATCGTGAGTGCGACATCACTAACTACTACGCTACGCACCTTGTCACACATACACCCCCCCCACACACATTTATTCACGTATGTGTATATATCTGCCATTTATCTATTATCTATTACCAGCTTCACGCATTGGATTGCGACCATAATTGGACACTCTCTTCAAGAATTTTAGTTGATCGAATCGACCCCTGTAGTCTAGCGGTTCGGGTCAGGAGACATGTAATATGTAATAGGCTTTGAAATAGTACTGGGGTCGATTCGCTCGACTGAAAAATTGTTAAGGCGGTGCTCCTGCCTTACCGCAGTGAAAGTCAAGTAAAAGATATAATGCATGAACACGTGATATCTATATTTATATCTATATCTATCTATCTATCTATCTATCTATCTATCTATCTATCTATCTATCTATCTATCTATCTATCTATCTATTATCTATCTATCTCTCTCTCTCTCTCTCTCTCTCTCTCTCTATCTATATATATATATATATATATATATAATCTATATATATATAAACATGCACTAGTGTTAATGTTCATATGCGCACATTCATACGTATATACAGTCGTCACTACGCGTGTGCATGCGTGTGCAAGTGTGTGTGTGTGTGCGTACGTGTGCGTTTGTGCGCGTTTAGCATGCGTAAACACATGGATGTGTGATCGTATGTTCGTGCATGTGAAAAATATGTGACAGCGGAGCGAATAATTTTTGAAATTTCAAGATAAATGGTGTTGACGTATCATACAGGAAATGCATCTATAAATATATGTGAAAAAAAAAATCAGGGAAATGTATGTGTGTATGCGTGTATGTTTGCGTATATATCTTCCTAGCTATACATATTTGGAAATACGCACATATCCTTAGACATGCGTATTTGTACTTTCCGAACATGAACATATATTTAAAAAAAATCGCACGTTCCCACAAGGTTTACATATTTATTTAATAGATTCAACGTTTTGTGTGTGACAAAGAGAGAAATAATAAACACCATCGCGCGTGCACAAACACACACACACACACACACACACGTAAACATACACGCATGCGCACATATTTGTGTAATACCTATATTCATATGCGACACATATACGCAGGCATATATAGATATTATATATATATATATCTATATATATATATATATATATATATATATATAAATAATATAAGTGGAAAACTGAAGAAAATGTGCAAATAATGAATAATAAATGGTTCGAGCGAAGTAAAATAATAAAAAGAGGTAAGAGGAAAAATGAGGAAAAAGACAAAGAGAATGATAGAGAAAGAGGTGGGAGGTGGGGAAGAAGGAGGTGGGAGATGGGAAGAAGGAGGTGGGAGATGGGGAAGAAGGAGGTGGGAGATGGGAAGAAGGAGGTGGGAGATGAAGAAGGAGTGGAGATGGGGAAGAAGGAGTGGGAGATGGGAAGAAGGAGGTTGGATGGGAAGAAGGAGTGGGAGATGGGGAAGAGGAGGTGGGAGATGGGAAGAAGGAGGTGGGAGATGGGGAAGAAAGAGTTCGAGTGACTGAAGGTACGTTGCTGATAGATCTGGGGCCATTACTGTTCAAAACAAACGCTAATCCAGTTGTGTGCTGAAAACTAAAGACACAGACACAGACACACACAAATACAAACACGCACAATTATAGCCACACGAGAACAAAACGATATACCACGTGTGCGCACATGCATAGACACACGCGCTTCTACGCACAGGCACATTCCGTATTTGAAAGAGTGGAATAAATTTATTGCATAGAATTTATGCAGCTGTTTGAACTACTTGCCGTTTCTATTGCCTTTTGCCTTCGTTTCTATTGCATTTTGCAAGTCTTCTAGATTCTGCTGTTTATTGTGTGAATGTTTGTATGCACCTATGTTAATATGCACGCCCACATATACACATAAATATGTATATATTCGACATTTTTTTCTTATTGTATATGTATATGTATATGTGCCCGTATGTGTATATACATGTATATATATATATATATATATATATATATATATATGTATATATATATATTCAAAGATATTCAAATCGATATAATATGAAATTATTTATCCTTACAGCCGTTTCCATATCCAATTAATTCAATTAGAGAAATTACTTTAAATAAAATTAATTCAAATTTTTCATATTGAAACTGGTTAATTGGGTATTTCACCAGATGAGATTTTCAGAAAGGTGCTACACTCCAACGTGTTGGTCGACCCTTGACAGACGCACGTGGTTCCGGGTTCAGTCCCACTACGTGGTACCTTGGGCAAGTGTCTTCTACTATAGCCTCGGGGCGACGAAAGCCTTGTGAGTGGGTTTGGTAGACGGAAACTGAAGAAGCCCGTCGTATATATATGTATATGTGTATGTGTGTGTTTGTGTGTGTGTGTTTATTCCCCCCCCCCCAACATCGCTTGACAATCGATGAAGAGTAAATGCTTCGAAGGAACAAACAACAACAAAGCGAGCGTGCAGAGTAAACAATCGACGAAGACAAACAGTACGGGCCGTTAGACACAGGCGCATTGCAATGAGTAACGCCTGAGAGAAAGTTTGAAAGGATATAGAATAAACAGAAGAGAAGGAAATAGCAGAAGGAGAAATATTCTGGAGGCGAGAGAAATGATGTCCAGCTAGATGGACGTCATGACCAGAAAAGACAGAGGTGAAAGAAATGGCCTGTAGACACGTGTTAGCAAAAAGGCAGAGGGGAAGTAGGACAAGAGAAAGAAATAAAGGGAGTGATGATAAGGGAGCAGAAACGAAAGATAGTAGGGAGTGGAAAAATACAAAGCGGGGACAACAAAGAACGAGGGAGACAAACAGAAAATAAAGTCTGTGTAGTCGCAAAAATTATAAATTAAGGTAAGGATTTAACTGTGGACAAGGCTGCGTGGAGTTCGATTATAAATAGATAGAAAATACGCATTGAGTACAGAACACCACCAAGGAGCGAAAAACACGTAAACACACGGGAGACAAGTAATGGATAAAATATCAAAAATATACACAATATATATATATATAAATGGCGGTGCCCCAGCATGGCCACAGCTCATAAGCTGAAACTAGAATCAATCAATCAATCATATATATACACACATAGATAGATAGGCAGATTCATACATACATGCGTAGATCCATCCATACATACATTGATACATACATATCTATATATTTTCGTAATATATGTATTTACAAATTATATAAACACACTCACACACACATATATATATACACATATGTGCATCCATGTATATTGTATGACAACGAAGCACTTGCTACTGGATGTGTGTGTCTGTGTATTTGCTTGTGTGTGTGTGAGTACGTGTATGTGTGTATGTGTGTGTGTGTGTGTGTGTGTGTGTGTCTTTGTTTAGCAGAAGATACGAAATCCAGTCCAGTTAATGTGAAATTTATAATTTTTCTTCTCCCGGAATCTAATAAAGCACAGTTTTATATTTCACGTCTAATGCAAACTTTAGGCTTTCCTCACACACAATTCTAGTTATATCTTACTGTACCACTTCCTTTCACTCGTTATCAATGATTTATTACATATTATAAGTCTTGCAATAGATATAAATTTCAAATGGAAGCTTAAAGTATAGAAATGTTTACGTTTACTTAATTCCGGTGAGGATGGCTTATAACAAGTTAGTTAGTGTTGCATGTGCGTAGAATCAGGATACGAATTTCAACCGAAGTATATATTTTATACATCGTATTGAACTATCTATCTATCTATCTATCTATCTATCTATCTATCTATCTATCTATCTATCTATCTATCTATCTATCTATCTGTCTGTCTGTCTATCTATCTATCTATCTATCTATCTATCTATCTATCTATCTATCTATCTGACTTCATTGACCGAGGTTACCGTGGTCTTTTCCGTAGGCTTTTCTTTCCACGGGTAAACGTCACCTGTCCTCCCCTTTACACTTTATATTGACATTTCTGTGATAACGATCCTTATTGATCAATTTTTTCCTTTTCCTTTTTCTTTTCTTTTCTTTTTTTTTAAATTTTATCCCCCCCCTTTTTGTCCTCATTCTTTCCTTTTACGATCCCTTTTGATGGAAAACCAAACCCCCTTTTTTACCCTTAGAAGAAAATCTCTACCTTGTAATTTGTCCTGTCTGTGTGCAGCCCTGTGAGGCTAATAAAGAAACATATCTATCTATCTATCTATCTATCTATCTATCTATCTATCTATCTATCTATCTATCTATCTATCTATCTATCTATCTATCTATCTATCCATTTATATACGAGGAGGTGCTACAAAGTTCTTTAAAGGTATCATGAAATATCCTGATTGGGGGCCCAACCATCTGAGTTCTTTTCCAGGGCTTGAGAAATCTGAAAACCTGCTGCAATAAGTCTGTGAATCTGAAAAGAAAGTAGAATCATAATTAACTGATCATCATCATCATCATCATTACCACCATATCTTCATCGTCATCAGCAATAATAACGCCTTCTTCACTGTCGCCACCATCGCCGTCATCGTCATCATCATCGCCATCACCCTCACCGTCTCCTTGGCGCCGTTCTTATACATTACTGTATTGTAAATCTACCCTACTCTTGATATTCTTCAACCACGTACTGCCTGTTTTCCTCTTCTTTCTCACTCATTCATTTTCCCTTCTATTAACAGTTTCTATAAACCATTTTTACTAATTAAATGTCCAAACTATTTTAGTTTTCTCTCTTTGATAGCGTCTAATTAAATTTCCAGATTATTTTTTGTTCTCCGTTCTAACTGCTTCATCACTAATTTCAAGTTTTGTCCATGATATTCACAAAAGTCTTAGACTTGTGAAGTATTTGTCAGTAGTTTTGTAAATATCTATGTTTGAAATTCATAATGTATTGTGGACTGCACGTAATGCAATGATACTTTCCTAGTTTTAATAGAAAGCTTTCTTAATCTTACCTTCTTCGATAATTTTCAGATGACCTTCAAAGCTTTTTTAATCCTTCTGTCGTATATATATCAACGTCGTGAGTTGTAATGTGTTTGCTGGTATGATGTGATGACTAGTAGATTTAGTGACTGAAAATGTATTTCTCAGGCTGCATGAAGACATAACTAACAACACTCGCGAACAATTAACACAAGATTTTATAATTGTATTGGGTTGTCCGGAAAGTTCGTGCCGATTTATAGTAGCTTATCTTTCGAATTATTTTAGAACATGGCTGAGTCCATAAAATAGGATTTGACTACACCTCCATTTGGAGCACAGATTAAGCTATCTTTTCGTCGAAGAAGGTTTATGTTCCTATAACCTATGTTAATTCAGTAACCCTTTAAAATGGAAGATAAGAAATTTCATTTTCGGCACTTGATGCTTTGGGAACGAGACAAAAATTGCTGCAGCTCGGTTGGGATGTGTTACCCCACCCTCCATATTCACCACATATTGCTCCTTCGGATTTCCAGTTATTCAGGTCTCTGCAGAATATTCTTAATGGTAAAAATTTCAATTCCACCACCACCACCACCACCACACCAGACTCACACACATAAAAAAGTAATGGCAACTTTTTGAGTCATACTGATTGATAAGGGCCGGTTTTCCGGTTTCCAGGCCGTATAAATTCCCCACCTGGACGGGACACCGATCCGTTGCAGGATTAGTCGTTTCTGCCAGCTGATTGGCGTGGAGCAATGTAAAATGAAGTGTTTTGCTCAAGATCATAACGCGTCACCCGGTCCAGGAATCGAAAACCCATCTCACGAGCATGAGTTCAACACGCTAACCATTAAGTCAGACGCCTTCACTACACGCACATAAGGGTTTTTCGGTCAGAGGATGTAGTAGAAAACCCTTGTTCAATGCACGACGCAGTGGGATTGAACGCAGAACATATGATTGTGAAGCAAACTTGTTACCGCACAGCCACGCCTGCTATGGACTCCGACGTTGATACATACTCTTTTACTCTTTTACTTGTTTCAGTCATTTGACTGTGGCTGTGCTGGAGCACCACCTTTAGTCGAGAAAATCGACCCCAGGACCTATTTTTTGTAAGCCTAGTACTTATTCTATCGGTCTCTTTTGCCGAACCGCTATGTTACGGGCACGTAAACACACCAGCATCGGTTGTCAAGCAATGTTGGAGGGACACACACAGACACACAAACACATACACACATGTACATATATATATATATATATATATATACATGTGTGTGTGTATATGTATATTTATATGTATATGTATATATATATATATATATATATATATATACATATGTACGACGAGCTTCTTTCAGTTTCCGTCAACCAAATCCACTCACAAGGCTTTGTTCAGCCCGAGGCTATAGTGGAAGACACTTGCCCAAGGTGCCACAAAGTGGGACTGAACCCGGAACCATGTGGTTGGTAAGCAAGCTTCTTACCACATAACCAGCCACTCCTACGCCTATAAGTATAAAATATTGCAAAATACAGATAAAAACTCAAGAATATATTGCCTTCCTCTCCCAATAACAATATCAAGGTTCAACTTCAGATGGAGTAATATGATATATCGAGTTAGTGTAAGCGATGGAGTTAGAGCTAGACGAGAATTTATTCGCCATTTATATGTTTCTCCTCACGGAAATATCAATATTTACTCAATTGAAAACAAATCGATAATCTTTCAACTATATCTCAAACAATTTAAGGTTGATTAAATGTTTTATTCTCTGAAATATAATTCACTGGAAAATGTCTAATTTAAGACAATAATCTTATCTTCACATTATTAGTGTCTACAGAATTACCCAAAACGTCACACAATTCTTTCTACGATACACACTGATAGATCATCGTCTCCACCGCTTCTCGCCTTCCTCAACCGTAAGAAAATATGAATGACTTAACATTAAACTGTTAAATTGGTTATGGAAATATTAGCAAACAATTTTATTTAATCAAATGTGCATAAAGTCAAACTGGCTCTGTCAATGTATATGTATAATATGTGAGTGTGCATGTGTATGTATATATATATATTATATATATACATAAATCGGTATGTATGTATGTATGCATGTATGTATGTATGTATCTATCTATCTATCTATCTATCTATCTATCTATCTATCTATCTATCTATCTATCTATCTATCTATCTATCTATCTATCTATCTATCTATCTATCTATCTATCTATCTATCTATCTAGAGGCTCACAATAACACACACACATACACACTTAAAATCGTTTACAGAACACAATACAAGTCGCAAGTGAAGTGAATATAAGTATTACTAAGCTTCACTGGGTATTTCTAGGGATGTAAACACAGATAGCATGTGCTGATGTATACATTCTTCTTCACCCAGATTTTGACGTTATTATTATTAAATTAGATATCATTCAACAACAATGATGATGATAATAATAATAATAATAATAATAATAATAATAATAATAATAATAATAATAATAATAATAAATAATAATAAATGCCCTGATGCAGTACCAGGCAATGGCTCTCATGGCGTCTGATCTCAACTGATTGGAAGTGTTATCATGTACATTGTTTAGTCTTGGTATAAAAGATGGGCTACAGCAAATATTCTGCTCAATACCACAGATTTGCTTGTCAGTTGTTTGACCTTAACCAGTTGAGCATGTCCCTTGGTGGTTGACGATATGTGCATCTCTGATCACGAGCAGAAGTAGTGGGGGAGCATCATAGTCATGTGTTGAGAGGGATTCTTTGGGGTTTGAATAGTTCACCTCTGGAAACATGGGTGGTTCTTCAACATCCTTAAACAACCCTTATTCAGGGACCGTTTGAGCGGGATGGGCTACTCAACCTGAAGAAAATTCTAACTGGGCCCCACCTGCAAGGTCATGTGCTGTTTATCTTGATATGAGATCACCATGTCGCGCACATATGGTTGTGATGCATGTGTCTGGTGTACCTTTATCAGACGGGTAGTCATGATGGGTATATTGGGCTTCGTATATTTTACCCCAGTGTCACTTTGATGGCATGAACTGCTCTCTCACTCAATAATAATAATAATATAGGTGGTTCGTTCAACATCCTTAAACAATCATTATTCAGGGATCTTTTGAGCGGGATGGGCTACTGGGCCCCACCTGCAAGGTCATGCGCTGTTTATCTTGATGTGAGATCATCATGTCGCGCACATATTGTTGTGATGCATGAGCCTGGTGTACCCTTATCAGACGGGTAGTCATGATGGGTATACTGGACTTCGTATATTTTACCCCAGTGTCACTTTAATGGCATGCACTGCTCTCTCACTCAATAATAATAATAATAATAATAATAATAATAATGATAATAATAATGATGATAATAATAATAATGATAATAATGATGATGATGATGATGATGATGATGATGATGATGATGATGATGATGATGATGATGATGATGACGATGATGATGATGATGATGATGATGGTGATGATGATGATATACCAGGAACCCCCAAAATGGCAGAAGTTCAAAGATTGTGCTTATGGGAACTGCTCATATCCTTTGCAAAATACTTTCTATGTAACCTCAAGTTTTAAAACAAACATAATTTTCTTATGGTGTCTTAAATATTCTCTTACAACAACGATATGTACAAAACCAAATAATGGCACCCTAGGCATAACACCAACATGAACTTCCAACTTGTCTCTTAAGGTCTCTGGGTGAGACTTGGAGCCAACTTGTATAAATGGAAAGCAAAAGCCAAACATAAATAATAATAATAATAATAATAATAATAATAATAATAATAATAATAATAATAATAATAATAAAATAATAATAATAATAATAGTTAATAGTTAATAATAATAATAATGATAATAATAATGATAATGATTACTGTTTTTATACTTATATCATGAAAAAATTCTTAGCTTTATTTTGCTAGGTACGATGTAGTGTCAGGTATCCACAGCCAATAAACCAGGGTGATACTTATATACTGATCATGCTTCGAAACCTAGCGGAGGACCTTTGCTATTCCAAGCAATGTTGAGTTTTGAAGATGCTCTATCTTTACATCGACCCCTGTTCATGACTGGTACTTATTTTATCAACCCCGAAACGATGAATCTTAATGTTGACCTCGGTGGAATTTGAACTCAGAACGTAGAGAGGGACGAAATGCCCCGAAGCATTTTGACCAGCGTGCTAACGATTCTGCCAGCTCACTGTCAATAATAGTGGTAAAGATATTAATATTAATAATAAGGACGATAATGATAATACAATAATATTGAAAATATTAACGTAATAACAATAATTTAAAAATTGTTGATAAGAAAAGTATGTTAATAAAATTAAGACACAAATTTCTTAACGCAAATGATATTCATAGTAATAATAGGATTACCAGTATGGTTTCTGGTATTATATTAAATACGCATTTCATGTAGCGTTTTAGGATTTCAATATAATTAACTAAAGTTATTTGGTTAAATATCATGGATTGTCTGAAATAAAAGCTTTAAGAATTGTACCAACGCTTAGAGCAGTCGGATGGCATACTGATATAGGTTCCGTATGAACAATTAGTGATAACAGTACATTTGTAAAGTATGTACAACGCTTGACACTTATTGTTGAGTGGACAACTATCGATATAAGGGTAATTACGGCTTTTGGTTGTATTTTGCTAGTTTAGTATACTTCGTGAATATTTGAAGTAATAATTTGTTTAAAATTTGGAGGATTCGAGTAAAAAACTTTAATTGTGGTTTGGTTGAAA
>NW_021835677.1:0-5000 GCF_006345805.1 Octopus sinensis
AATCATGAGAATTTTTCTCTCTATATATAGATAGAGAGAGAGGGGGAGAGAAAGTATAATGATTGAATGAAAATAACGACGAAGGGTTTAAAAGCGTAAAAATAATGAAGGCGGCGGAGGAAGATTAGACGCTATCAAACGACGTTTAGAGAGAATGTGAAAGGAAGGGAGGAAAGAGAGTGAGATGGAGGAAGACAGGCAGATAATAGAATGAGAGTAGACTTGTCAAAATGTGCGTTTTTTGCCCTAGTAGCCACACCTTTTAAGATAGGGGATTTCTAACCTAGCCCACTCATCCTCACCTCATTTTACATGTCCCTGTAAATTTTGGAGTTAATCCGACCCCATCTAGTGCCCGTTAACCCGTTCCAATGCCAAAAACCAGACAAACTTTTCGCATTTCAGAATTATAATATAGAGATTAAGGGGACATGTGTCTGTGGAATGCTCAACCACTTACATGATAATTCGGGAGCAGGTATTGATTAGATAACTGAATCCTCATCGATGAACGACGGAGATCCCTCATACACACACACACGCACACACACACACACACAAACACACACACACACACACACACAACACACGCACACACACACACACAACTTGTCAATAAAACTACGGCTGCGAAAGAAAAAATATGTATTGGTTACGAGGCAAAATGTAAAATTTAAAGACATAAAATCTGCAGAAAAGGGCAACTGTACAGTCTGAAAGGTATTTTATGTTGTTGAGAGGAGTATTAAGCTACAAGGAACAGAGAACAAAGCTCAACGTCAGAAAATATGAAAAAGTAAATATCGTTAATTGGGAAAAGTAAGGATGAAGTTAAACAATATGGTGCCCAGAAATACAAAAAAAAAAAAAAAATGTTACAGGAAAAAAAGTCTCTGAAAAAGTTGACATTTCGAATTATCTTCGTTAATTTATTATATACTTGCCAAATTCACAGCAAGGAAAAAAGTCACTGGAAAAAAAGTTACATTTTATTTAAATACTATAACAAAGTAATAAAGCAAAAGATATTTTAAATCAGTTATTTACTGATAGGACATGTACAAAATTTATGTATGGTGGCTTTATACATATGGGGGAAGAAAACCTCTTTTTATTTAATTTCTTAAGTAAAGTACGACAATGAAATAAAATAATGTACGTCGGTCATTTATTGACAATAAAACACATGAACAACTTGAAAACACCCAACATCGTATCGTGGAATTTCATTACAAAATGCTGAATATACATTCAATATTTTTAACGTTAGTGACCAAGATATTAACATTTCAGTCGACGTCACGAAGTATCTTTGCCCAAAGTCTTGCGGTTCTCCTGTCGAGCAACGCACAAGCTATGATAGCGTTCTTGAAGTTGCAGATAGCGTCGACGAACTCTTCTTTGAGATGGATTGACAACAACGTCCTTTTGGATAATTGTGTCTCTTCTGACATTTTTTCCTTTGACGAACCCTGGATTCGTTGCCAACTGGATTAAATATAACTTTACTTTCTTTCCTTTATCTGAACATATAGCTTCCAATAACATTTTTAAAGATCAGTACCTGTAATAAAATGAATGGAAAGTATCTTAACCTGCTGTGAAATGATTAAAATGCAATAACCAATATCCCTGTGAGTTTAGAGAAACATGGTGAAACGTGACATGGGGGACAGAGGGGGAAAATTATAAATGAAGAAGAATGGTAGTAGTTACTCGGAAAAATCAGATGATGGATTAGGATTTGATGGTTTTTAATTGATAAACTCGTTTTATGAATAATGGGCTTTAATTTTTTTTCAAACTGTGCTATAATATTTGCTAAAGTGAAGTATGATCGAATGTTTAAGAAGTTTGCATTCGTGGCTACAAACTCTCTGGTTCGATCCTACTGGCATCTCGGGTAAATATTAAATCTTTTTTTTTTTACACTCAGGTCTACAAATAACATTGTGAGAGAAATTGGTTAGGTGGAAACTGTATAGAAGCCTATCGGGGAATTGTGGCCTTGTTATACATAGGACATAAAAATCGTTTTATAAATATATACACATACATAAACGCATGCATACATACGCATTTCCAAAAATAAGTATCTGTCTGTCTGTCTGTCTGTCTGTCTGTCTGTCTGTCTATCTATCTATCTATCTATCTATCTATCTATCTATCTATCTATTTATAAAAAAGATGGGTGAATGTAGCAAGGATGGCACGTATGAATGACGAAGCCACATTGAGCATAATCCTATGAACCCAGAAATTGAAAACAGAGGGTTACCCACTTGCAAACAAATGTGGTAACATATAACAATATTGACCAAGGTTACCGTGGTCTTTTTCGTAGGCTTTTTTTCCCACGGATAAACCTTACTTTACACCATACATCATGACACTGTGATACACGATCCCTATTGATCGTTTTTTCCCTCTTTTTTCTTTTTTCATTTTTCTTTTCTTTTGTTCCTTTTCCTCTTTTTCTTTTTCTCTTTTCGTTTTTTTTGTTCTTTTTTCCCTTTTACGATCCCTTTTGATCGAAAATCTACGCCACCTTTTTTTTTGTTTCTTTTGTTTTTTGTATCCCCCAAAAGAAAAGCTCTACCTTGTAACTTGCCCCATCTGTGTGCAGCCCTGTGTGGCCAATAAGAAACTATCTATCTATCTATCTATCTATCTATCTATCTATCTATCTATCTATCTATCTATCTATCTATCTATCTATCTATCTATCTATCTATCTGGCAGTGCTACCGAGAAGCGCTACCCGTTCGGGATAAGCTCTACAGACACGGCTGAGAAACAGGGGCCGACCTGCCCGAGATGCGGTCAGCGCGACGAAACCGTTCTGCACGCACTCGTGCAGTGTCCAACAATTTCCGACCTGTGGGCTGGTGTCGAACAACTGCTGTCACGTGTGGGACGAGTCGGTTTATCAGCTGAGTCTATCGTTAATATTGTCACGCCTCCCTCCTTCAAACGGGAAGGAAGAGCTATTTTCATCATCCTTGTGGCTATGGCGAAAGATGTATCTGGTGGACGCGTCTGAAAGGATTGGAGACAAACACTTTCCTCTCTGGTCAATCTCTCATCAACTTCTTCAAGTACCACTTGAAAAGGAAAGTGAGAGTAGAGAGGCAAGTTTTGTCTAGCGAATGTTTTAAAAAAGAATGGGTGAATGTAGCAAGAATGGCACGTATGAATGACGAAGCCACCTTGAGCATGATCCTATGAACCCAGAAATTGAAAACAAGAGAGTTGCTTATTTGCAAAAAAAAAAAAAAAGAAATATAACATGTGACTCCATTGACCGAGGTTACCGTGGTCTTTTCCGTAGGCTTTTCTTTCCACGGGTAAACCTCACTGTCCTCCCCTTTACACTTCATATTGACATTTCTGTGATAACGATCCCTATTGATCAATTTTTTTTTTTCTCTCCCCCTTCTTTAAAAAAATTTTTTTTTTAACCCCCTTTTTTTTTGTCCTCTTTCTCTCCTTTTACGATCCCTTTTGATCGAAACTCCCCCTCCTTTTTTTTTTTTAAACCTTCAAAAGAAAAGCTCTACCTTGTAATTTGTTCTATCTGTGTGCAGCCTGTGTGGCTAATAAGAAACATATCATATCTATCTATCTATCTATCTATCTATCTATCTACTATCTATCTATCATCTATCTATCTATCTATCTATCGGTCTATCTATCTGTCTGTCTGTTTGTCTGCCTGTCTGTCTGTCTGTCTGTCTGTCTGTCTATCTATCTATCTACCTATCTATCTATCTATCTATCTATCTATCTATCTACATATATATATTCATATACTCATATACTTATATATAAATATAATCATATATATGTGTATATGTGTGTACATATATATATATATAGCGAGAAGTTGAGGTTATAGGAGATAATGGTGTCATTGGGACCCAAAGGTGTCAGGTAATGCTGAATAAGTGCTATAGACAGACCATAGTTAAGTTCCAGATTCGGTAATATTGCGAATAATGGGTTCAACGTTGGTTCTATGTTAGCGTGTGTATATAAGAATTTTTTGCGTAATAAGATAAAAAACCAAGGCTGTATAGATATTAGAGCATTTATAGAAAGAAGATCTTACAGCTGTTTCTAGGATATTTATTAATAATATCCCATATATATATGACCGCGTGTGTACCGTTGGCGATTTTTTTCCTCTGTCTTCCCTTCTCTGGATCTTTGCTTCTCCTATGTTTCCGACGAAGAGCTCCGCTCGAAACGTTAAACCCTCCTTCTTTCCTGAGCGTCCAATAATACTATATTTGTTCCACGTCCTCGCGTTGTTGTGTTTTTTGTGCTTTCCTGTTTGGATTAACTTTATATATATATATATATATATCTATATATATATATAGATATATATATATATATATATATTATATATATATATATATATAATATATATATATTAATCAATATATTATTCAATATAGGGTGGGCAAAAAATTTCGTAGATGTTTGCGGAATTAATGTTGTTTGCGGTTGAAGCTTGGCGTTATTTCTAGTGGGTGAATGGCCTATTATGGCCGTTCCTTGATTGCTGTTGTATATATATATTATATAATATATATATATTATATATATATATATACATATATGTTATATATATATATCTATTATATACGTGCATACACAGACACATATTCACATTTATAGTTTTATATTTCTTATCTAAATTATCGAAGCACTTGGCTACGTGATTACAGTTCTGTTTGGGCCCTACAATTGAGTCGGAGCCTCTACGGTGCCGCTTCTAGAACCAGGAGTATACAAACCGAAACCGCTATTGATATTCTTCACCAATAATTTCTTTGATTTAGGGAAGCTCATTGAGGATATACACTTTTTTCTGATGCGATGCTTAAAGTAAGGTTAGAAGGAACTTCACCAAGTCTTCATTTTCATTCTCGCCGCCGCCGTATCCTCCACCACCACCAGCACCACCACCAGCACCACCACCGGCACCACCA
>NW_021835677.1:10000-15000 GCF_006345805.1 Octopus sinensis
GCCTCCTCATTGATATGACTGTCCCAATCGATATAAACGTATCTGTCAAGACCTACCAAAAACTGAGCAAATATAAAGATCTTGAAATAGAAATCAGCAAATGTGGAAGCTGAAGACTAAAACAATACCTGTTGTCATAGGTGTGCCCTGGAATGATAGCGAAACGAAAGGGCTGATTGCTACCTAACTCAGATACCAGGAAACCCCAAAATGGCAGAAATTCAAAAGATAGTGCTCATGGGAACTGCTCATATCCTACGCAAAATACTCTATGTAATCCCAAGGTTTAAAACAAACTTTTTTTTATTTTTTTTAGTTTTATTTATTTTTTTTTGTTTATTTTTTATTTTATGTATTAGACATTCACTAGTTACAATACCAAAAAAAAACAAAAAAAACAAAATATACGGCACAGAACTTCTAACCTGTTGTCTCTTGAGGTCTCTGGGTGAGACTTGGAGCCAACTTGTACAGACATAAAGCAAAAGTCAAACATAGAATAATAATAATAATAATAATAATAATAATAATAATAATAATAATAATAATAAGAATAATAATAATAATAATAATAATAAAAGGATATCTTTTATTTGCCACAGGGATATTAGATGAGAGGTGACATTACAAGGGCAGTTTGCAACTAGCGTGGGGTTTTACATAAAATATAGGGCGAACGATAAAGAGAAAAAGGGATAAACGAGATAAGGCGCAGGAGTGGCTGTATGGTAAGTAGCTTGTTTACCAACCACATGGTTCCGGGTTCAGTCCCACTGCGTGGCACCTTGGGCAAGTGTCTTCTACTATGGTCTCGGGCCGACCAAAGGCTTGTGAGTGGATTTGGTAGACGGAAACTGAAAGAAGCCCGTCGTATATATGTATATATATATATATATGCATGTGTGTGTTTGTGCGTCTGTGTTTGTCCCCCTAGCATTGCTTGACAACCGATGCTGGTGTGTTTATTTCCCCGTTACTTAGCGGTTCGGCAAAAGAGATCGATAGAATAAGTACTGGGCTTACAAAAGAATAAGTCCCGGGGTCGATTTGCTCGATTAAAGGCGGTGCTCCAGCATGGCCGCAGTCAAATGACTGAAACAAGTAAAAGAGTAAATGAGTAAAGAGTATAGTGTACTAAATATGTGAATACATCTATGATGCAGTCCTCCATATACAAGAGAACCACCAGCTGGTTTCAATCGGAAACCCTACAGATCCAGGATCACCATTACAATTAACTGCACAAGCCTGCGTCCAACGCTTGTCCTCCATTCAACCGAACTATTTTTGCTACACCCATCTACATTTTTTACAAATTTACTAGGAGAGAGCACTTCTCTTTCCAACCTCACAGCTAATTGTGGAATCTAACAGAAGTTGAAGAAGATGAAGGGATGAGAATCTAACCGAAGATGAAAGGAACTGTTGTCAATCGTTCGAACCTCTTCCATCGCACCATTGTTAGACGGTGGAATATCTATTTCTTTACTACCCACCAGGGGCCAAACACAGAGGGGACAAACACGGACAGACATAGGTATTAAGTCGATTACATCGACCCCAGTGCGTAACTGGTACTTAATTTATCGACCCCGAAAGGATGAAAGGCAAAGTCGACCTCGGCGGAATTTGAACTCAGAACGTAACTGCAGACGAAATACGGCTACGCATTTCGCCCGGCATGCTAACGTTTCAGCCAGCTCGCCGCCTTAGACGGTGGAATATCGCCTGTGCGACCTTGCTAAAGGTAGGTTATAGAGAGATTCTTCCAATAGACTCGGTCCATTCTCGGATTCATTCTACACGCGACAGCAGCAGTTGGACATAACTACACAAGTAATGTTCGGACATTGTACGAGTGCTACTGTACAGTTTCGTGCCCTCCGCTCATCTCAGGCGTTCTCTCCTGGCGGAACTTTTGTATCCTTAAGGAGCACTCGCAGGCTAGGCATTTCTGGAAGTTATCCATGATAATTTCCGGCCTGAAAATCCTTCAAAATGCACCAGCAAGTTCGTCCTCGTTGACGCCTCCGTTTCCCCCGAGTATGTCATCGCTCTAACCCATTACTAGATCTTTACGTATTGCTCAACATAGAACCTCAACTGATCGCTGGTAGAGGGCGGTGAACGCCTGACGACTGTTTCAAAATTTGACACAAGGCCAGCAATTTTAGAGGGGAGGGAGTTTGTCGATACCATCGGCCCTATTACTTGACTGATACTATATTTTTTAAATATTTTTTATTCATTAATAATAATAATAATAATAATAATAATAATAATAATAATAATAATTATTATTATTATTGTTGCTACTGCTACTGTGTTGTTGTTGTTGTTATTATCATTCTTCTTCTTCTTCTTCTTCTTCTTCTTCTTCTTCTTCTTATTATTATTATTATTATTATTATTATTATTATTATTATTATTGTCGGCAGCCTGGCAAGCCACGCTTAACCTCACTCCATAGATTTCATAAGGAAAAAAAACACGAAATAGTCTTATTTACACTCTTCAATTTATATCACCGTGGAGAACAAGTTATTTGCTGTCAAGTGGTGAGTTTAATTTCCTGTTTTGTCCCCCAGCTTTGGGGGACAGGTCAAATGTTTTTTTTTCAAGCAAAGTTGTGTGCGTTTTCCCCCCCATCATGGAGAAAACTCCAAACGCGGTGACGCTCATATGTGAGAGTGCAGAGAAAGTGAGGAGCGCCAACAAACGCCAATGAGAGAGAATGAATGCGTGCAAAATGACTTCCATCTGAAAAACAAAACAGACGATAGTCGTATTTTTCTCGAGAAAAGAGATAAAATGGATAACAGAGCCAATTTTTTCAAGAAGGATCACACAGAAGATGTTTTTGAAAAGCAAAAGCTCTGTTTTTAACAACATTATTCGAAGTGAAAACATTAATTTCGAAAATTGTAAGCAGTGAAAGCGCTTCTATGAGCGAGGCGGCGGATAAGTTGACTACAAATAACAACAACAACAACAACAACAACAAAAACAACAGCAACAAACAAATTAAAGACAGTAACATTACAAACTACATGGCAATAAACTAAAAAAACGATGAATTAATGAGATATATAGTAACACGCACAAACATTACTTCAAAAGATTTTTTCACATCAACATTCTCCCTACCTGCACACATACAAATCATTCAAACAACATAAAACATATACAGACACACTTAAAAACCCATTTCCCACAGGAAATCGGTGATTTTCGAGGGAATATCACCAAGAGAATTCTTGATGATTTGCTGTTGGAAACACCCCAAGCCAACAGGAGGGAAGGACAATCCACCCCTCAAGCAAAATCAAGTAAGTTTTCCTTTCCTTCTTTCTCTTTTTCAGACAACATGGTCGTGTACAAAATAGGCAGCGAGAATGCACGTGACCTGGGGTTGCCTTGGCAGCGGGGTCACTTGCTCAACTAAATATCGACGTAGTAGCCATTAGTGAAACCAGAATTTCCGACTCAAGGGACTTCCGACCTATTTTCGGGGACTATGAGGTGTACGCTTCACTAAGTCGTCCGGGAGCGGGAGGAGGAGTCACCGTGATAGTTCGGAAAGATCTGGGACTTGCAATATGGACGATCTTCCTGGATTCGGGAGGTAAGTCGGTGGTCCTGGGACGAGTTAACGAGCAGGGTGACTGCTCTCTCTTGTACGTACTGACTCTCTTTTGGAAAGTGAAAGGAAAAGTGCGACGACGTTCTTGAGGAGACCTTGGGCGTCGAAGAAGATCAGCTCGTCGCTCTTTTCCGGAGAACTTTCGAGCCGGGACCAATGGACAATTTCCAAAAACCCCTGGCCTGGCAGTGCTACCGCGGAGCTTTGCCTGTTCGAGATAAACTTTACAGGCACGGAAGTGCCGTCAGCAGAGCATGTCCGAGATGCGTATGTCCAGGACGACAGAACATTCCTGCATGCACCCGTCCCTCCCCGAGTATTGCTGACCCGTGGGTTTATATCGAACAAATGCTGTCGCGTGTGGGACGGATTCGGCTATCAACTGAATCCATCGTGAATATCTCCACGCCGCCTTCCTTTAACCGGGAAGGAAAGGCTGTTTTTATATGTCTGGTGGCCATGGCGAAAGAAGTTGTTTGGTGGGCAAGATTAAAGGGGTTCAAGACTAACACTTTTCTCTTTGGCTAATCCCTTATGAGTTTTTTTCAAGTTTCACTTGAAAAGGAAAATAAGGGTAGAGAGGGAAATGTTGTCTTCTAGTCAGTTTGCCGAAAGGTGGATGAAAGTGGCAAGAATGGTACGAGTGAACGGGCTTGCTTTGAGCATACGCCTGTAGTTGGAAAGAGGAATGGGAGCAAAAATAGGCACCTGCCCCAAAAGTCAAGGTACCCATGGTTTTTATGGGGTTTTCCATGAGCAACCCTCGAACGTCTCCTCCCTATTGAGGATTACACATTGTTGACTTATAAAAAAAAATTATTATTGTTTAACCCTTTTGATACCAACCCGGCCAAAACCGCATCTGGCTCTGCAGTACAAATGTCTTGTTTTCATAAGTTTTGAATTAAAATCTTCCACCAAACCTTAGTCACAATTTATGTTCCTGACACTAGCTTAATGATAACTAAGTTATTTTACTAAATTCTTTGTTATATTTAAAAGAAATTGAATGAAACACAGAGCATCTCAAAATAAATACGGTAACGAAAGAGTTAAACGCAAAACCCCCAAAACTACACACACTCATACACACACACTATTTTTGTTTTGTCTTGTGTTGTCCATAATGTTTTATTTTCATGTAAACCCTGGTGGCTAATAAAGAAATCATCATTTATTATTATTATTATTACTATTATTATTATTACTATTACTATTATTATTATTATTATTATTATTATTATTATTATTATTATTATTATTATTATTATTAGGGCGACGAGCTGGCAGAATCTTTAGCACGCTGAGCAAAATGCTTAGCGGCATTTCGCCGGTCTTTACATTCTGAGTTCAAATG